>NC_081428.1:8892460-8964960 GCF_949786415.1 Peromyscus eremicus | reverse complement strand
CGTGCTCGAGCTCACACAATCCCTGCAAGAGTGAAAGTTCCCATTTTCTCTCTGCAGTTTTTCTGGGGAAGTGGACAATGGGTCTCCTTCTCTGCCACTCACAAAGTGTGTACATCCTCACCAGAATCTTTCCAGGGTGGGCAAAGGATTGAGCAAAGCCTTCCTAACATATTTCTTCTGTACACTGGGTCCATTCTTGATTGTTTCTCTCTCTCTCTCTCTCTCTGTATTAATCACTTTTCTCATAGTTGGGACACAGTACCAGTCAGAATTAATTTGAAGAGGGGAGTGTAGCAGGAATCTTAGAAGGTCTTATTAATAAAATCAAACCTGAGCCAGGTATTGGGGTGAACTGGAAGATCAGAGAGACAGAACAAGCCACAGCTAACCTCACCTGGCCAATTCCTCAGCTGGTCCTGTTTCCTCAGACTGGAAGCCTCTGAGTCCTCATCCAGAATGAATCTCAGCTGAATTGTGTTGCTCCAAAGCCTGAAAGCTTAACCAGCCAAATGCTTAACCAGCCAAATGCTTCTAGTTTCTGGTCTCCACGCCTTATATATCTTTCCGTTTTTGCCACCATTCCCTGGGATTAAAGACTCCCTTTCTGGGATTAAAGGCATGAGTCACCATGCTTGGCTGTATCCTTGAACACATGGGTTTCTGCCTCTGGAATGCTAGGATTAAAGGCATGTGCTACCACTGCCTAACTTCTATGTTTAATATTGTGGTTGTTCTGTCTCTGACCCCAGATAAGTTTATTAGCATGCACAATATTTTGGGGAACACAATACCACAGGGGAGGATTTGTTGTGGCTCACAGTTTCAAAGGATATGAGCCCATCGTGGCAAGGAAGACGTGGAGGTGAGACAAGGTGAGTAGAAGTGAGGGGCAGAGACTCCTCACACGAGCACAAGTAAATATCCTCTCTAAGGTGCACCAACAGCAACCCATTTCTAATACATAAGCTGTAAATCCCAAAGGTTCAACAACCTCCCCAAGCAGCTCTGGCAGCTGAAGACCAAGTAAGGACATGTACCTGTGGGGAGAATCCCACATTCAACTTGTATCACCTTCCTCATTTGAGACCTCAGATTCTTTGGAACCAAAGCCAACAAGGCCTTCCACATCCTGCCCCACCATTTAGACAATAAACATTGATCCTCCTGGGGGCGGGGATAGGTAGTGAAACAGAGAGGGCAGCACAGGGCAAAAGAGCCAGTGGGAGGAACTGTGAAGCTGATATCTCAGAGCTTCCCTGCCTCTTCACCAAGGAGAAACAGCACTGTGGAAGAAAAAAGTCGGACAAAAGACCTGGCGGATCATGAAGAACTTCACTGAAGAGTCCTCAGCCCCTGCCTATGCAGAGAACCACATACCCTAAGATCCACTCATCCAAGAGACACCCATCCCAGAGACACCCATCCCAGAGACACCCGTCAGAGAGACACCCATCTGAGAGACACCCATCTGAGACAACACCTACCTCAGAATCGGATCTATCTGAGCCTCCATCAGCTTTAAAAAGAAGTGGAGTTCAGAATCCCTGCAGAAGCCTGAGACTGCCTTCATCAAATATTTGCTGAATTCAGGGTTTCCAAATTCTTTTGGAAAATGGGACAAGGAACTTTGTAGGAATGCAAGATCTGCTGTGTGCAGACTGTTGAACAGTTCTAGAAATGGTCACTGGGGTCTCTAAACTCCAGTGTGAACACTCAATTTTTTTCCCCTCTTCATTAGGCAAAGTTTTGCCATTCACTGAGAATAATACCTTCCACCAAGAGACATTTATTTTGGAGATTAAAGTTCACAGCGTGTTTTTTAAAGCCGGTGAACTGGCATTTATTATTATTTTACTGTGTCCACTAAAGAGCATCATTTTTACATTTCTGGAGAAATTCAAAGCTTCAAGGGAGGGTTTCAGTGTCCTCAGCTGGCTGGTGCTGTGACACATTCTTCTTTTCAAATAATGGAACCAAGAGACATATCCCCTACAGGGCTGACACTGAGCCGAGTTCCCCATTTCTGCCTTTTCTTCAGGAAGCCTCGCTCCTGATCCTGCTTGTACATTCACACCTCTCGTTCATTACTGTTGACAGTTTATTATCAATGGTGTCTGCTTGCTGAGGTCTTCAGAACACAAGCATGGACCTCTTCTCTATGCTGTGTTTACATGTGCCTTCTGGGAACTGTAGTAATTGGACAGACAGCCTCACCATCTCCTATTTGAAAATCAGGACACGGGCAATAGCTAACTAGGCATGAACCAGGCTTGTTCAGATAAACAAGCTTACATGTGCACTCTCCAGCCTTTCAAGAGAGGAAAAAAAAAAACATTTTTAATTGGATTGGCAACCAGTCTAATCTGGATCTCTCTGGAACTCTGTATCAAATGTAAATTTCTGAACTGCTCAAGGGCATAATGGGAAAATTTCTCCATTCTCACTTCAAAAGAAATAAAGAACATAAAGACCTGCACCATGATGATTCTGTTAGGGGCTGAAACAGAACAGGCCAGCATGGCAATAGTGAGCTATGAGATCACTAAATTCTCTGAATTACCTCAACTCAAGAGCACTGCATCTGGAAATGCCAGACGGGATCCCTACTGTGCAAGCTTTAAACCTGAAACTAAAACAAATCTATTTGATTTCCTTTGGGGACATTGTTTCCATTTTGTTGACACTTCTGTGGAGGTGTCTGAGTCCCCTATTTGTCACTATAATTGAATACCTGAGACCAGGTAGTTTATAAAGCAGAGGAGCTTATTTGACTTGCCATAGTGATATCAGAGGCTGGGAAGTCCAAGGGCCTGGTGGCAGCATCTGCTTGGGCGTCTGGTCAGGGCTGCTTGCTTCATCTTAGCATGCCAAAGGGCATCACATGCCAAGACAGAGCAAAACTACCTCATTTAATCATCATCTCAAACCGAAGCCCCACTTCCAAACACCCTTTGCACTGGAATTTGAGGATTACATTTGTAATGCATCAACACATGAACTTTTTTTCCTGTCTTTTGAACCAGGGTCTCAAGTAGCCTAGGCTGGCCTCAATCTCGCTATATACCCAAGATCAGTCTTAAACTCCTGATCTTCATGCTTCTACTTCCCAAATGCTAGATTTGCACGTGTTTCCCACCACCATGAGCTGCAATGCATGAACAAAATTTTGGTATGCACATTAATGTATGCAAATGAGTTATCTTCTTCTTTTCCACATAAAGTAATCAGGGGCCATATTTCATCTGTCTGCCATGTTTCAGGTCTCTTTCCATGCCATCCTTTAATTCAATCTAAGCACCAAAGAACAGTCTTATCTCATTTTGTCCTGTTATTTAACAGATGAAATTCAAGAAGGTAAGTGACCTGAAAAGCAAAGCATCCTGCAAATTTAACCAGCACGGGCCAGGTGTTGACAGACGGGAATGAACCCTAACCTCTGACACAGCTTGTATATGTCTAGCCTATGCCATCCGTCTCCTCCATGTCCTGGGGTTACCTTGAAGCCAGTCACACCAAGACAACTGCACAAGGACTCAAGTGCCCATGAATGACAGGAGACTTAATGAACACAATGCCCTATTAGCCATGTACTATGATGCTTTAACATCTTCAGGCCTTGCAGACCCTGGAGGAAGTGACTTCTTCCCTACCAACTCCAAGCTAGCCAGGTCCTGCAAATAGCAAAGGATCGATCCCACCTGAAACATGCCTTTCCAGCACTCCCACCACCTCCTTCAGTGGACCTATGCTCTAGAGCAGGGGTTCTCAATCTCCCTAAGGCTGTAACCCTTTAATGCAGCTCCTCGTGTTGTAGTAATCCCCATCCATAAAATCATTTTTGTTGCTACTTCATAACTTGTAATTTTTCTACTGTTACGAATCATAATGCAAATATCTGCATTTTCCAATCATCTTAGGTGACCCCTGTGAAAAGGCCATTCAACCCCCAAAAGGGGTCACAACCCAAAGGTTGAGAACTGTTTCTCTAAAGTCTAGAGCTTTATTCTCAAGTCCTAAGTACCCCAAGTCAAGGAGCGGGACAACTAAAGGTATCCCTGCAGCCCAGAATCAGCTATATTTATTCAAACTAGCCAATCCTAAGTCTGTGGAGCCGGCCTCATATGCTCATTCCCATAGAAACCACAATAAAAGTTCTTGCCTCTGTTTCATCTCTTGCCCAGTTTCCCAACTCAACCTAGTGCTCCTCTGTGTGGTTTCTAGTGGTGTGCTATGACTCCCTCTCAGAAACTGAGAGTATAACAAACAATCTTTTCAATGGCAATTATCTACTGATTCATTGGCTTTCCCACACCTGAATAATACTCACCTATGCTTGAGAATATTCACATCTTACATTCATTAAGCCCTAGAAAATTACAAATTAAAGCAAGCCAAGCCCAGCAGGTAACAGTGGGGGGAGGGCCAAGTCATGGAGCATTGTCCCATAGAGTGTAGCACGAATCTTAAAAGTTCTTATTAATAAAAACAAACCCAGGAGCCAGGTATTGGGGCGAACGCTGAAAGACCAGAGAAGCAGAACAAGCCACAGCCAACCTCACCTCGATAATTTCTCAGCTGATCCTGTTTCCTCAAACTGGAAGCCTCTGAGTCCTCATCCAAATGGATCTCAGCTGATCTGCTGCTAAAAGCCTAAGAGCTTAAAAGGGGTCTAGTTCCTGGTCCTCACGCCTTATATACTTTTCTGCTTCCTGCCATCACTTCCTGGGATTAAAGGCATGTGTCTTTCCCAAGCAAGACATGAGATCTCAAGTGCTGGGATTAAAGGTGTGTGCCACCATGCCTAGCTCTGTTTCCAGTGTGGCCTTGAACTCACAGAGATCCAAATGGCTCTCTGCCTCTGGAATGCTAGGATTAAAGGCGTGTGCTACCACTGCCTAACCTCTGTGTTTAATATAGTGGCTGTTCTGTTCTCTGACCTCCAGATAAGTTTATTGGGGTGCACAATATATCAACCACATTTCCCCTTTTTCTGTTTAAAATAAAAAGTTAAACTAATATAAGAAAAAGTATATACAATAAGTATATACAACATATACAGTCAAGAATTACATTAACAATGTCTAGTCCATTAACATTTGACAGATTCAGACAAAAAAAAACCACTATATACATTAACAACGTCCAGTCCATTAACATTTGACAAATTCAGAGAAAATATTCCATTATCTATCCTATTTTGGTGAGTTCAAAATGTACCTAATTCACTTTCTATTCTAATTTATATTACTAACAGAAAACTATCTTACGATGTCTTTCAAACTTACACACTTAACACCTCTTAGTGAGTTTCTTTTCTGAATTTCTTAACAAGGAAAACTATAACTATAATTATCTAATCTTCAGCTCCCTCAGACACCCGAGAAGGAAATAATATTACCTAGTAAAACAGGAAGTGCAAACAAGCAGCTTCTAAAAAATGAGTATCACCGAAACAATCAGCTTCCTGGTCAGTCACCTGAGGTTTCTCTGCACATTGGGGCATCATCTTTGGCCTACAGGCTTAGTCTATCTGACAGACTCATTTGTGAAGTAGGATGTACACAAGGCCTACAGCTCAACCTCACATTCAGTTACCAGATTAACTTGAATTCTGCCAGTGTCCTGTCATGATTCAGGATTTTAAATTCTGGAAATTGCTGGTGGTTTTGGAATTCAGCTTCCCATTCTTCTCAGCTTGTGAGTGGCTTCATCTCCTTTATTAAATGCCAGTCTACCATTGAGAGGTTAGACTCTATCAGCCTAATTATTCCTTCAAGAATAACTGTTTCATCTACTGTTCCACTGCACGCCAGAAGCCATCGGTCCACTGCCTGTTCAGCTGCCTTCAAAGAAAGGGGCACTGTACATTTTCTAGATTACAAAGCCACTTCAGCAATGATGCCATATTGTCTTGGCCTCAGAGGACACCTGTTGCCAAAGCTGCAACCACACTTGTCTTGGCAAGGATCCTTTGTTTTGTGTCCTGTTTGTCCATTTTGGATACTATACTGTCAGTAGTCGATGCAAGAGCACTTTGTTGCCCAGTGACTAACTTTTGCCACAATGAAAGTTAACTCCATATGCAGTTTCTTCAATGCCTGTATATCTTCTCTGAAGTAGATTAGTGCTGCCAGGAGCAGACATGTCTCATAGTCATAAAAAAAGAAAAAAAAATCTATGTTACTAAAACATTTTAAACGCCATATTCTGTAGATCTCTGAAGGGTTTGAAGATGACCTGTCTATCTAACATATATCTCTACTTGACCTTAAAAACATACATAATATGACTACAAGTTCTACTGCAATGTATAGCTACTAACTTTCATTTCTTTATATCCTAATAGTTGGTAATAATAACATTCAAGGATTAGCAAATTGCATTACATTGTTAAATGAACTATATAGGTACAATATCCTGAACAAGATTAGAAATATACATACAGAATTTTCTAACAAAATCAATCTCAAATTTGTATCAATATATATAATTTGTATACAATATATAAAAATCCAATCCAATGTAAAATATTTAAAACTAGTAGTTGTCTTTTAAAAGTAAATTCAATAATCTACCTTTTTATTGGTATCATGTCTATATCCTCTCTTTTTTCTTTTCAGAGTAGATTCAATAATCTACTCTGTATTCTATCATTTCTATATCTTTTTTTAGAGTAGATTCAACAATCTACCTCTTGTCCATATCATCTTTTTTCTCTTTTTTTTTTTTTTTCACACAAGAACTTTACATCTAATCTCCTTTTTTCTGGTTCTCTGATCTTTCAGAATTCACTCCAATACTTGGCTCCCGGGTTTGTTTTTATTAATAAGACCTTTTTAAGATTCGTGCTACATCTGGCACCCAACTTGTCAGATACAAATTCTCGAAAAAGCTACTTGCAGTCCCCAGCTCAGGCCCGAGCTGCACACAGCCCGTTGTGGTAGCGCACTCTGGTAGGATTTGCTGAAGGAGGCAGAGGCAGGAGGATTCCCAGTTCGAGGCCAACCTGGGAGACTTGCTGGGGAGAAGCTGTGGCTAGGGCCAGGCCAGGCTGCAAATGGTGGTGGCGGGACCATGGAGGTGGTGGCTGCTGCTACAAGTTGCCAGCTGCTTCTCATCGTATTGGTGGCGGCAACGACACTGGTACCTGGGATGAAGGGTGTACCACTGCTTATTCAGAGAACAGTTGTCAGGACCATTGTGTTACAAGAAAGCACTGGCAAAGGTCATTTTTTTATTTTAAATGAAAAAAAAAGGGCAAATGTGGTCGATATATTGTGTACCCCAATAAACTTATCTGGAAGTCAGAGAACAGAACAGCTGCTATATTAAACATAGAGGTTAGGCAGTGGTAGCACACGCCTTTAATCCCAGTACCAACCATAGAGACCTGGAGGTCTGTACAGACAAACAGACAGTGACAGAGTTGTGTGGGAAGAAGAAGTGAGGTAGCTGGGCTAAGAGCCAATGAGAGGGCAGAAAAGCAAGACATATAAGCCTGGGTAGACAGAAAAGTCACGCTCCTTGGAAGCTGCAGAGTTGGTGAGATGAGGTTAGCTGGTGGCTTTCCATATTTCCCTGATCTCTCTAAGGCTTTAACCCAAATTTCTGGCTCCATGTTTTTTATTTAATAAGACGATTTAGAAATTAGTCTGCAACACAGAGGTCCTATGTTGGCAGGAAGTGGATTAGCTGCCCTTCCTTGAACCTGTCTAGTAAATCCCCAGTGATCCTAACATCCAAGCAGCCCTACAGAGTCCTTGCTTTTGCAACCAAAATGATTTGTCCGCTAGGATATCATCTGTTCTGTTGTAAACATTCCTCTAAGCCTGAGGAACAAGGAAAAGCAGAGAGGAAATGGCCCCGCTGATGACGCAAGTCTAACTTAAAAAATTGCAATCATGTCTGTGCAATACAGACCCTTACACACTCCCATCACGAGGCAATTTCCACCAGGAAAAGGATTGCTTCAAGGTAGCTTCCGTTCCAGAATGGCATTCTGCATTGTGATGGGAGCACAGAGCACCAGCCCTCAGTCTACAAAGCCTGCATTAGAGATATTTTGGGGACTGGAACAAGCTTGTGGAATTTATGCTAAGGTTTAGGAGCTGGAGATGTGAAACAGGACCAGACAGATTTTTCTTACCCATGGTTTTCTCAAGGTATTTCTGCACAAGAATATGGCAGAAAAGATTTTTTCCCTGCATACTTAAAATAATCTGCTTATTATAGATGAGTCTGAAGGTAACGCGGTCTTCTTTTCATTCCAACGAGATGAAAATGGAAAAGTGTTCGCTATTCTAAGACTCATATAATCACAATTATCAGTTTGAATTCCAGTTGCGAATACTTGCAACCGCCGCAAGGCAATTTATCTTCAAACACATCTTGAGGTTTTTAATTGTGTACACTTGAATGTATTTGCATATTCTCTGTGCACTTCATCATTTTCCTTCCTGATAAAGCACTTCCAAAGAAATTGTGCTCTGGCAGTTCAAAAGTGTATTGTTCCTGCCTATCTCCCAAAGCTGTGGGTAATTGCTACCATATCCTGAATATTCTTAGAATTAAACGGTAACCTGGATCTTACAAAATGGTGCCCCAGCACTGGCTTCAAAAGTGCTGGTCTAGTCTACCAGTATTATGTTGCTCATGTGCATGCCCTGTGAGTTGTTTGAGAACCTTGGCCACTGCACATAAGGCTTTCCAAAGCCCACCTCACTCGTGCCTTTGTAGGAGTAAAGACATCCCAAAGAAGAAGGGAAATGCTAAGCCTTATTAAAGGGAGCCCTTTTATGTGACTCCTGCCTTCTTCTGTCCATTCCTGACTCAGGGATAAAATAGATTCACAGTCATGAAGCAGTTAATGTACCACAAATAAAAAATTATATCAATGAAAGTTGCATCAACGGCTATAGAGCCTGCATGGGACTGGGCTGGGCCCTCTGCACGGTGAAACAGTTGTGTAGCCTGATCTGCTTGGGGGCCCCCCTGGCAGTAGGATCAGAATCCATCCCTGGTGCATGAGGGGGCTTTTTGGAGTCCACTACCTATGATGGGACACCTCGTGCAGCCTTGAGGCAGGGGGAGGGGCTTGGATTTGCCTCTACTGGATGTGCCTCCCCATGGGAGGCCTTGCCTTCTTGTGGGGGGCAGTGGGGGTAGGTTGGGAGGGGGAGGCTGGGGGAGCAGAAGGAGAGAAGAGGGGGATCTTTGAATGGTGTGTAAAATGAATGGAAAAATTTTCTTAATAAAAAATGATATTAGCCGGGCGGTGGTGGTGCACGCCTTTAATCCCAGCACTCGGGAGGCAGAGCCAGGCGGATCTCTGTGAGTTCGAGGCCAGCCTGGGCTACCAAGTGAGTCCCAGGAAAGGCGCAAAGCTACACAGAGAAAACCTGTCTCGAAAAACCAAAAAAAAAAAAAAAAAAAAAAAAAAAAATGATATCAATGACACTTAAGGACACCAACAATAATGCAAACCCAACCTCCCCACCACCAACCAACCAACTAATGAATCAATCAATAATGTTACCAGGACTGGAGAGGTTAAGAACACTTACTGTTCTGACCCAAGATAGACAGCCTATAACTGTTTGTAACTCCAGCTCCAGGAACTCCAATCCCTCTTCTGTCCTCCACGGGCACCTGCATACATGTGCACATACCCACACAGGCACAATTATAGGCCCTGAAAATATTTAGAAGAAAGTAACAACTTTATACAAGAAAATCATACGTAGGTGAGGAAATGATAGACTTTGAACAAACATTACTTCGGCTGTTTTTTTTTGTGTGTGTAGAAAATATTAAGTCAAAGCCCTACTTGAACTAGTGCACAAAAATCTATTCCAGATTTTAATTAAAAAATAAACAGCCCAGGGGTATCTGGAGATCCAATGTGGTTGCAAAAGGAGGTAGTCCCTGAGAACAAAGTCAGCAAACCTGACTGGGGCCAAACTCAGAGAACCAAATCTCAAGCTGAATCTTTTGAGCTTTTGAGCTGGGTTTCTTGCTCCCAAAAGACAGCACAGCTCCCGAAGCTGGTGACAGTGTTGAATATGCAGGAGACGGTGGAGAGAAGCCAGGCTTAAACAAAAGGATTCAGAGATGCAATCTAAGCTGCTCTTCATATTATCCTGAAGAAAAAGGATTTCTCCCACTTAACAAAGGTCCCAAAATAAGTTAATGTGATGTTTATAAGGTAATTTACCATCATTTCAGACCTAGCAATAGAATCTAGCCATCTCAATATCTCTCACTGATGCCAGCCTAGTCAGCTCCCTTATCATCCAACTGTATAACAGCCACACATAGGGAATGGAGACAGGCCTTAATTCAAAAGCTGAGTATTTCAGATAAGGTTTTGTTTCTTTGATTTCATGATTCCCATAGAATTTATGTTCTGAAAACAACAGCCGTTCTACACAGCAGTCAATGGAAGAAGAAAGTAACTCATTTCTTAAAAAAAAAAAAAAAAGCTTACCTAGCATGCTTTTGGGTCTGAAAGAGTTTAGGTTAGCAATTTATGCTTAGTCACTACCTTTCTGCATCAGAATGGTTTCAAGGTCTAGTTACAGAACAATAGGTGTGAGGGTCTACCAACCATACAGTGGTGCTCAAATGATAATGGGACCCATAGGCTCATATATTTGAATGCTTGGCCCACAGTTAGTGGAACTGTTTGGAAATGATTAGGAGGTGTGGCCTTGTTGGAGAAGGTGTGTCACTGGGGGTAGGTTTTGAAGTTTCAAAAGCCTATGCCAAGACCAGTGTCTCTTTCTGCCTGCAGACTGGGATGTAAAGCTCTCAGCTACTGCTCCAGTGCCATGCCTGTCTTCTCCCCTCCATGATGATCATGGACTAACCTTCTAAACTTGTAAGCAAGGCCCTAATGAAATGCTTTCTTTTATAGGAGCTGCCTTGGCCATGGTGCCTTTTCACACCATAGAACAATAACTAACACATGCAGCCAACCAGATCTCTAATGAAATGCAAATAGCATGGTTCAAACAAATGAAGACAAAGTAACAATGGTTACCAAAATAATAAAATCAAAGAGGCTTTGTTAATGACATGACCTAAAAACAAGAGTAAGAAAACTAAAATATTCCCTATGCAAACCTCACAACTACATCAGACATGAAATCCATCTTTGGAAACAAAAATTGCCCAACTTCCCAAATGAAAGATTTTTTCTGTTTTGTTTTGTTTTTCCTTTCTTTTTCTTTCTTTCTTTTTTTATTTTTTCTTTCTTTTAGATTTTTTAAGATAGGGTTTCTCTGTGTAGCCCTGGCTGTCCTGGATCTCACTCTGTAGATCAGACTGGCCTTAAACTCATAGAAATCTACCTGCCTCTGCCTCCTGAGTGCTGTAATTAAAGGCATGCACTACCATGCCTGGGTGAAAGATTTTTCTTAAATAAATAAAACACATTTAGATCATCCTGATCTACCATGTTACAGAAGTCCCCCTAAGCTTTCTGTCTCTCTCCCAACTGATTAAATAGAGTCAGAGATGCCAGACATTCCTGATTCCCTCAGAGAAATGGTTACAGAAACACCTGGATGAACATGAAGAGAGCTTCAAGATGTGAAACCAAGGGGGAACTGGCATTGCTTTCCATGAAATATTCTCATGATAATAGAGGAGTGTATGAAGAAATATTGGTAGCGGATGAGAGGCATTGTGCTTCACATTGACTGCTCAAAGTACCCAAAGCCACTGCACAAATGGATTTTGTTTACCTGACAAGCTGTAAATTTTCTATCAATTTATAACAAGTTGGCCAAAACTTCATGACTTAAAAAATTCATGTAACCATCCCACAGCTCCGTGGGTCACCAATCCAGTCAAGATGATGGGCTTCTCTACCTAGGACTTCACAAGACTAAAGTCAAGGTTGCAGCCAGGCTGAGCTTTCATTAGAAAATTCTTAGAATAACTGAATCCTGAGATAATTCAGGGTGCTTGCAGGATCTAGGGCCTTGTGGATGTAGGTCTGAGGTCCCTGGTTTCTTATTTCTTGGAACTTCTCTCTGTCTCTGAAAGTCACCTATGTTTCTTCCAAATCCACAAAATTGTTGATTTTTTCTTATACTTCACACCTGTATGCCACACTTTCAGTGAAGAAAATTCCACTTGTAAGGAACGTGAGGATTGCATCAGGTCTATCCAGGTCACGGTAAGGCCAGTTGTGTCATTTAATATGATGCAATTATCAGTGACATTCTGTCATGCTTCCAGCTTCCATAGATTAGAGGAAAATGTTTTTATGGAGGCCATGGAAGAAATTCTGCCTACACAAATGAAGTAGAGGATAAAAGTTAAGAACACAAAGGCTGGGAAAGACTGGTTTGCTTTCAATTTCTCTGTTTAAACTCAGGTAGGTTGTTAAACCCTGTCTGCATTTAACTCTCTTTTGAAGACTATTTAGGAACACAGGGAATCCATTATCTGTTTCCTTAATGCTTCACACAATGGAAGAGGTCAATGTTCTGTAATACTTGAAAAGGTAGATGACCACAACAAAATGGAATTCTCCGGACACAACAGGGCAGTTGGGCATTTGAACTCTCAGTGGTTGGAGCATCATGCCCAAGACTTTCACAAGCTCAAGCCAAACAAAATATCCCAGCATGGCATGGGGAAGGTCATGAAATACCATACCTCGCTGAGGAGCTATTGGCAAGCTATTGGGAGAGGGAAAGTCAGTTGTTATAAGTATATGACCCCTGAGAAGTTACCAACACTCCAGCAGATGGCCCTATATGCAGGCCCATACTAACAGCACTATGTGAACCCAGTGTATTTCTTTTAAAAAACTGTGGGAAAATATGTGGGGGTTATAGAGGAGGTGTTGGAATGGAGGGAATGGGGGTGGACTTGGTCAAAATACATTGTTTTCATGTGTGAAACTCCTAAACAACTAAAAATATATGCACCAAGAGATTGCAGTTGACACTTAAACTTATCCTACACAGCTACACTGGCCGTCACTGTAGTTAACCTGGGCCAGCAAATAAAAACATAGAAGAAATGCACAGTAAAGAGTAAGGGAAGAGCCGGGCGGTGGTGGCGCATGCCTTTAATCCCAGCACTTGGGAGGCAGAGCCAGGAGGATCTCTGTGAGTTCGAGGCCAGCCTGGGCTACCAAGTGAGTTACAAGAAAGGCGCAAAGCTACACAGAGAAACCCTGTCTCGAAAAAAAAAAAAAAAAAAAAAAGAGTAAGGGAAGAAAAGCTGTACTAGACACTGCAGCATGGAGCCCAAACCCAGAACAGCCAGGGTGCACTGAACAGGAAACATCACCAAGTTCAAGGAAGATGCTTGATGTTGTGCCTTAACTTGAGCTTCTGCCACCACCGCCCTCTTCCTGACACACCCCTGGCCTTCTGTTTCTAAGGCGTGATGGTTTGGGGGATGAGGAACTAAATCTGATATTTGTTTATTTAATTGACAGTAGTATTAGCAAGGTATGATAGAGTACCCCTTTTCACCCCAGCATCTGGCTCCTGAATCTCTATTGGTAAAATAAAAGGATAGATTTGTAGCTAGAGTTTTCCTGCCTTGCCCACAATCAGGACAAATCTCTGACACCCGCCAGTCCCACAGCCACTCAGACCCAACCAAGTAAACACAGAGACTTATATTGCTTACAAACTGTATGGCCGTGGCAGGCTTCTTGCTAACTGTTCTTATAGCTTAAATTAATCCATTTCCATAAATCTATACCTTGCCACATGGCTCGTGGCTTACTGGCATCTTCACATGCTGCTTGTCATGGTGGCGCCTGGCAATGTCTCCTTCCACCTTCCTGTTCTCTCAATTCTCCTCTCTGTTAGTCCTGCCTACACTTCCTGCCTGGTCACTGGCCAATCAGTGTTTATTTATTGATCAATCAGAGCATTTGACATATAGACCATCCCACAGCAGATAGAGACTTAGTTAAAACAACATTTGTCTCCCTACGTGGAGGTGGCTGAGGCAGGAGTGGCAGGACCCCTGGCTGCCTGGCCACCTCCATGTAGCTAGCTCAGAGAGGCAGAGAAAGTAGCCTCTCTGAGCTTTGCTAACAAAGCTCTCTTCTACCATTCCAAACCAAAAAGGGCCTCCAAACTCAAAGTCCCTCCCTACTACTTCCTGTGCATCTCTCTATCCATCTTCCTGACCCCCTCTGACTCTCTATGGCTACTAGTTGCTTTCTCCATCTCTTGAGCTATGGTTGATTTTATTTAATCCTGCTCACAATAAACAGAAAGTTCTTGGATTAAGGGTGTATACAGGGGATGGGCTATACCACAGCAAGAGGCAGGTTTTCCCAATAAATAATGTAATCTTGGGGTTCACAGTGTGATCAAATATCCTGCAATAACCCCCCCCCCTTTTGTCTAAATGAAAAGGAAAAGTTTTAACTCTAGCACAATAAAACTACATACAATAAGAGCAATTATCAGGTAAGAGTTACATTCACAATGTCCAGTCCATTAGTATTTGGCAACTTTGGAGAAAAGTACTTTATTATCTATCCTATCTTGGAGAGTCCAAAATTTGGTACTTAAATCATTTTCTATTATAACTTGTATTACTAATCTAAAAATATCTTTTTAGATCATAAAATATTTTCTTGGGTAAACAACTTAAGCTTTTATATCTCTCAACCTTTATAAACTTTACATGTCTTTTGTGAGTTTCTTTTCTGAATTTGTTAACAAGGAAAACTGCAAAACTATAACTATCTAGTCTTCAACCCCATCAGAGACCTGAGAAAATTAAATATTACCTGAGTAAACAGGAAGTGTAGAGCAAGCAACTTCTAAAACTATAGAAATGACAGAGACAGCTGGCTGCCTGAACAGTCACTCTAAGTTCCTCTGTAATGTTGGGTCATTTGACAGACTTTTCTATGAAGCAGGACTTTAGAAGGACTGGCCTGCCTTGTCTTGGCAAATTCCAGCAGTCAACTTCCTTTGTGTGCTACTTGTCCAGTTTGGACAGCATACTGTCAGCAGTTGAGGCAAGGGCAGTTTCTTGTCCAATGGCTAACTTCACCACATTTGAAGCACATGCCATATGGAGGTTCTTTGATGCCTATCATCTTCTTTGAAATAGATTGGTGCTGGCAGGAGCAGAGGTGCCTCACATGCCTTATGTTATAAAAACATCTTAAGAGTCATATTCTGTAGATCTCTGAAGTGTTTGAAGGCCACCTATCTATCTAAAATATATCCCTGTTTAACCTTGAAAACATACCTAACATGACTACAAGTTTGATTGTTATAGGTGACTAACTACTAATCTGCAAATCCTAATTATCATGAACAGTTTGTAATAGTAGCTTTCAAGGATAAGAACTTTACATTACATTTTTAAATGAGTTGCATAAGTACAATACCTGAAACAAGAGTAGAAACATATATACAGTATGTTGTAAAAAACTAAAAAATAAATTTGTATCACTATACAAAAATCCATATCAATGTAAAATATTTGAGACTAGTAGTTGCATTTTAGTTTTAAAGTAGAAGTAGATTCAATAATCTTCTCTTTTATCCTATCATTCCTAGGAGCAAATAGTGGTTTTCTTCCCTACCCCAATCCACCAAAACACTTTCTTACAAATGAATTTTTTTTTTGGTGCAAATTATGAAGGCAGGTGGATAGGGAGCTAAGAAGTTTACTTAACTTTCCAGACAGGGGTGAGAGAAGGGAAAAGGAAGACCTTGAGCAGCTATTAACCTTTGAAAGCATGTATAATAATTGCAGATATTCAAGAAAACCTCAAATGAGGAGGTGGTTAAATAAACAAATTAATAAGTGAGATATAAAGTTCAACTTCTGCCCTGATATTCCGAAAAACCATTTAGGAAGTTATTGATAACAAACTCTAACCATTTAATAAGATGCCCACTCTCTATAAATTCCTTTTTAACATCCAAGATTTTGAACATACAAATATCTCTTTATCTTAATATCAAAATTAAAATATAATATAGATTTAATGCCTACAGCATATATCTCCATACAGGTAGGTAGAGATGCAAAATTCTCTGAGCCATGGAATGCCCACAGGGCAGTTTTACCACTTTAGAATAGCAAGAAAGTATATGTCAACTTAGATAAAATTCTATGTTTAGTAAAGAAAATTCACCCTTGGTCTTCCCACTTCTTCTACCACTTTGGAAGAAACAACAATTTGGCCAGGGATTCCTAAGATGTGCAACCAACCTAGTTGCGATTGAGGAAGAGGGACTGGCCACCAACTCTCTCCCTGGGCACACAGAGACATGGAATTGAGGACTCACTTTATCAGTGGAAAAAAGGGGGCACAGCTGAGCCCCTCATCTCTTTCACAGCAGCACTTCCTGCATTCTCCTCTCCCTCTAAACCAGGTGAGCAAGAGAACGTGGGGCTGTGAGGCAGGCCAGACCCCTGAGCTACCTCAGTAAAGCCCCAAAGGGAGCTGAGTCATTAAGACTGAGATAAAATAAGAAATCCTTAGGGGATAAAGCCACTGTGAAAACTATTTAATGATGCAATGTGGTCTAGCTAAACTGCCACAGCGGAGACATTTTTCCAAGTCATACTTACAAATATTCTTTGATCTGAATTCAGCTATTTCAGATTCAGATTCAGCTTTTCCAAAGCTCACACTATACAAGAAGCCAGCAACAGCAGAAGTAGGTAATAAAGCACAGATTTGGGGGTATTACATTTTCTACCTATAAGCACCTTCCACATACTACCCTGGTCACCCAAAGATTAATAAAAAAAAATTACTGACTTCAAGAAACAATGAAAATTTATTCCTAAGAAATGTTCTGAAATGTAGTTAGTTTAATCACATAAAAATAACACTAGTCCAGATTCCAGCACAAACTGGTGTTCTTAAAGCCTCAGCTCTAACACCTTGAGTGGGGTTTGCAAGTGGACTGAACTCAACAACATAGCACTTGCCTGACATCAGCAAGGCCCTGAGTTCATAAGAAAAAGTAAAGCTTCTAAAAAGAAATTTCAAAAGGGGTATCTCCGAAGGTGGCATGTGGTGTCATCTCGTCCAAGATCATCAGAATGGCTGTCAGATGCTTCTTTTCAAGCTTGACATGAGCTTGGCATTCTATTTAGCTGATGAGTTGGAAATGAAAGTACAATTCCCTCCAAGCCTTGCGAGTTTAATCGGACCTATGCAGATAAATCTCAGCAAGCGCTCCGGCACAGTTGGATTTAGTGAGCGGTTCATGTGTGGCATATTATTTCTGTCAAATAGAAGATACTAGTTGCCAAGGTGGTCATAAAAGCAGCCGCCTGGCCAAGATTTGTGCTGATCTCTCTGTTCACGGTCCCCATGAGTCTTGGTTTCCAAGCCTCTGTTTTTCCACACATACTTAGACACTTCCAAAAGCATGAGGAAATGTCACCAGCATTCATTTTGCTAGCTCTCCAGTCATCGGTCCCAAATACATCAGACACACACACACATGTGTTGTTAGATTTCAAGTTTCTTGACACCAAAAGCAATGAATGTATTATTCATTTGGAATCCTGTATGCCTTAAGAAGTACACAGTGCGGGTGAGTCATCTGAATTCTCTGCTCTAAGACTAACTCTTTTCAAGTCAGAGTCCTGTCAAGTATTTTAACTGTTTTAAATTGAAATATGACAAACACACAAAGGAACACACTAAAAGCCAACAATCGAGTTAGTGATTGACTATTTCAGTTTCCTCTCTGCCTCTGCGACAAAACACTCTGATCAGGGCTACTTACAAGAGGTTTAGTTGGCTGACATGTCTAGGTCACCATCCAGCACTGAGGAAAGTAGGGCAGGAGCTGAAGCCACGGAGGAATGCTTTTGCTGACATACTCACAACCCCATACTTACCCAGGTTTCATATAGAGCCCAGGACCACCTGCCCAGGGAATGGTGCCTCCCATAGTGGGCTGTGCCCTCCTACACCAACTACCAATCTAGATGATCTTCACAGACACATCCACAAGCCAAGCCAATTTCTGGGCAGTCCTCAATAGAGACTCCTTTCTCAGACGACATTAGGATGGGTCGAGTTGAAGCTAAAGCTAGCTGGGACAGTGACTTGTCACCTTGGAACCATCCCCAGGTAGAAACAAGACATTTGCTGCCACTTCGTAAGCTCCTCTTGGGCCTTTTCCTCACAGTGCCTTCCAAAGAGAACCACTGTCCTGGCTTAAATCTTAACTACAACCTAACTTAGTTGCATCTTTTTTCTTCTAGTTTAGGAACTTGAATTAACAGGTCTGCAGCAAATTGATTCTACAATGCTGAAGTCTCTTAACTCAGCCTCGTGGCTATGAGGTTTATTCAAGTGGCAGCATGCACAAAGCTTCAATTGTCATTGTTATAGCAGTGTAGTTTTTGTGATAAGAATACATAGGATTTTTTTCTGTTCTAATATCCATTGGCAATGAATATTTTATAATAGTGTCCGAGTCTGTATGTATTATACATGATGCAAATATCTTCCCTCTCGGTACCTTGCCTGACAGTAAATAAATTTAACACGTTTCTTGACAAATAGCAAGAAAGTGTATGTAACCCCACAAGGAAAAGCATATAGAAGGTGACTATGGAGGTCCTGGTGAGGTGCTTTGTCTGCTCCTGGAACAATAACTGTACACAGAGATGCAACTGATGAACCAGTAAGACAGACAGACAGATAGATAGGCAAACAGACAGACAGGTGGATAGAAGAGAACATGGAGTAGGAAGAATGTTGAAACATGAACAACCACCATGATTCCAAAATTCAGATGGCATTTCAGGTGACCGTTGGACAAATTACAATTGGTGATATATTATAAAACCCCTGAGCAAGCTTCTTGTGAATAGGTTATATGAGCAAGTTTCTTAATCCACTGCTCTCTGACGACATATATGTGCTGGGCACTGTCATGTACACTGAATATACAATGATGAATGTACAGGCACAGACCTGGGAGCTTGGGTCTAATTCAATGAATCAATAAAAATGAAACCAAGTGAAATAAGCAGGTAGCAGGAAGACAAATACTTCTTACATAATATATCTAAAAATAGACAAATTTACAGAACCAAGAAGCAAAATGGTGGCTAGTAAAATCCGGGCAGAAAGAGGAATGGAGAATTGCTATGAAACGGTCAAATGTGTGGGTTAAACAGATGAATAAGGTCTAAAGATCAGTCAGACATCAGTCAACAGTCAACAGTCAACAGTATTCTGTGCACTTTAAATTTGTTACAAGGTGCGTCTGGGGCTGTGACTCCATTGGTAAAGTGCTTTCCTAGCATGTACAATCCCCTGGCTTCAGCTCCTAGCACCCCACAAACCAGGCATGGTGGCACACACCTATAACCCCAGCACTCAAGAGGTGGAGGCACCCAAATCAATAGTTCAAAGTCATCCTTGGCTCCACAGTCAGTTCTAGGTCAGCTTGGACTACGTGGGACCCTGTTGTTTTGTTAAATGTTCTTAAGTTCTCTTGTCATAGTCAAATGAAGCTTTGAAAGAGAGATGCCATTTACTGGATGATTGAAATTAATTTATTGAAACATGAAAGTTTGTACTACATTGTTATAATGAAAGGAAAGAAAGAGATTAGTAACTTGAAAAGTAAGATTCCAGATGGAATGGGAAGGGTTCCCCTTGTGGTTGTCTCTTGATTCTGGAATTTCTTTTTCAGAAATGAGTCTTGATCTTGAAGAAAATTCATCAGCCAGCCTCTGTTGATGTATACGGCTTATTGAGAATTCAGCAGAGCAGTTGACATGTGAGGATTCCAATGGTCCAAGGAATAATTTCGCTCTTCAGTAGAAGCTGGAGAAGCCATATCTCCCAAAAGATGAGGGATGGAAGTAACCATATCTGTGGTTTCCATAGCCAGAACCATATCCATAGCCTCCAAAGCCATAATGGTTGCCCAGTCTGTGGAAGCTGCCACCTCCACAGCCATAGCCATAGCCCAGGCCATTGAAGCCTCTGTGGTGGAAGCCATAGCCACTGACACCTCCATGGCCATATCGCAGGCCACTAAAGCCCCCATGGCCACAGCCCAGTCCATTGATACCTCCATGGCCATAGCCTCGGCCTCCATAGTAGCTGCTGTAGTGGCACATGGTTTCAGGAGTGGTAGATTGGTTTAGAGGATGAGGATAAGTGTCTTGCCTGTGACCATCTCCAACCTCTCCCAGGTTTTATACCCTCACTGGTGGGTGGGGCAAGCTACACAGGATTACCCCATTCGTGGAGATGGAATTGCGTAAGAAAAATCTCATCTACCTTATTATGTAAAACTTTAGGGCAATTTCTTTCACTAATTAAAGATATTTTCGCTTGGTTTCTGTGAAGTTTGGATTCCAGTGGTGATGATGCTGCCTTCAAAGGCCTCTTCTTTGGTCTCCTGTTTAAAGCTCTGTAATCAGACATTAAAGCGTCAATCACCTCCAATTTCATCACTTGGAATAGTTTGTTCATTATAGCCCTTTCCCAGTACCTCTGATATGGCTTCTGCCTAATTTGTTCATTGCATAGGTATTTAATGATAACCTAGTGCACTTTGTCCAACATGCTGGAGATGGAGAGATCATTGTAAATAGGAACTGCTCATCCCAACACTGTGACAGTAGCTCCTTTATCTCTTCTCATTATAATTATTAAAACATATCAGTTTTACTAATTAATTCACTAAGGTACTTCTATTCACTTATATATTACATGTCCATTGTGGCCATTCACCCACCTACCCTCTCCTCCCTCTTCCTTTCTAACCCCACCTTTGTTTGCTTTCTATTGCTATCATAAAACACCATGACCAAAACAACCTGGGGAAGAAAAGGGGTTTATTTCATCTTACACTCCAGGTAACATTCCATCACTGAAGGAAGTCAGGGAAAGAACCTAGAAGCAGGAACTGAATCAGAAGCCATGGAAAAATGCTGTGTGTTAGCTTGTTCCACATGCCTGGCACAGTCTGCTTTCTTATGGACCACCTATCCAGAGGTGACATATCACCCTTCAGGCTGGACTCATGCATATCAGTTGTTATTCAAGAAAATGCCTCACAAATTTGCCTATAGGTAAATCTGGTGAGGGCGTTGTCTCAGTTGGGTTTCCCTCATCCCCAGTATCTCTAGCTTGTATCAAGTAGACAACAAAACAAAACACCAGGACAAATCCTGCTCCCAGTCCTTAATAATCTCTCATCGATTTTCAATTCATCATTTATTTTTAAAGAGAAAAACATGACACTTGCCCTACCAGGTCTGGCTTATTTCACTTAACATGATGCCCTATAGTTCCATCCATTTTCCTACATACAATAGGATTTCATTCTTCTTTATGGATAAACAGTAATCTACTATAAGGGGCTAGGGCGGTAATTCAGCCAGTAAAATGCTTGCCTCAGAAGCATGAGGACCTGAGTTTGACCACTAAAGTCCATGTAAAAAATGTCTGATGTGGTAGCACATGATTCTAAGCCCAATGCTGAGACAGGAGATGCAGGAAGATCCCTGAGGCTCACTGGCCAGCCAGTTTATACATCGATGAGTTCCACGCCAGTAAGATATCCTATTTCCAAAGGAGGTGAATGTTGTTCTTAAGGATGACACCTGAGGCTGGCCTCTGGACTCCACACACATATGCACATGTATATCTGCATTCACATATATGCATACATATGTACATAAAAAGCAATAATGTACTATGTACATACATCATGTTTTCTTCATCAATTCATCTGTTCATAGGATGACTCCATATCTTAGCTCTTTGAGTAGTACCATAACATACATGTGCATATACATATCTCTATCATATTCTGACTTCATTTCCTTCAGATATGTGCCCAAGGTATCACACAGCAAGTTTTACTTTTAGTGTGTGTGTGTGTGTGTGTGTGTGTGTGTGTGTGTGTGCCTCCACATTGTTTTCCACTCCATAGCAGTTATGTAGTATTTAAGTGTTCTTGTCTTAGATTTTATTTATTTTTACTTTATGTATGTGGATGTTTCGCTTGCATATACATCTGCACGGTGCCTATGGACGGTGGAGGCTAGAAGAGGGCTTCAGATCCTACTGGGATTGGAGTTACAGATGGCAGTTAGACATCATATGTGTGCTGGGAATGGAACCCTGGGCCTTCTGGAAGAGCAGCCAGTGTTCTTAACCACTGAACCATCCTACCAGCCGTAAGTGCTTTTATATCTCCGTCCATAAGAGGGTTTTTTATTTGTGTTGTTTTTGTTGTTGTTTGATAATAGTCTTTTAAAGAGTAGTGAGATGGAGTCTTATCACTTTGATTTTCATTTCCCTGATAACTAATGATATTATAGTTGCCATTAGTATTTGTCTTTTTTTTTTTTTGAAGAAGTTTTCTGTTCAGATCATCTATTTTTAATTGGATTATTTGAGTTTTTAGAAAGTTGAATTCTTTATGTATTCCAGATATTAACCTTTTGTCAAATAAATAGATGGAAGATACTTCTGTAAAAATCTAAGAAAACATATTTGATGGTACAAAAGGACCATTTTTAACATTCTGGCAGAGTCTTCATACACTTAATACATTTTATTCTACATTGTTTCTGAAATGTTTGCTAGGTCTCATGTCTTACTAACTACCAGATTTTTCCACTGTTTTATATCCATATAAGGATGCGGAAGAGACGAGAGGGTGAGAGTAAAAGTTAATCAAAGTTAAGGGAGTATGGAAAAGCCACGTGGAAACCTACTATCTTACAACCCAATTGAAAAATAAAACACAGTTTGAAGGCAGATAACCTCTGTGGCTAGATAATAAAGCAAAAAAAAAAAATGAGGAAGAAATACTACTGGGGAATTTTAAGAAACAAAATGAATATGTAATTTTCTTTTTGAAAAATGAAGCTGCCTTAGTCTGTTTTCTGTTTCAAAAACTAAACACTGAAGACTTGGTGATTTACATAGTGAAAGGTTTACTTTGACTCGTGATTCTAAGGTCTGGGAAGTCCAAGAGTGTAATACAACAACTGAGCTTCTGGCGAAGGCCTCCTCCTGTGGTAGAAATCAGGACAACCGGGTAGAAGAGATAAAGCAGGAGGATTATATTTGCTTTGTAGCAGCCCACTCTTGCCGGGACAAACCCTCCAAACAACCTGTTCAACTCTTAAAAGCTCCACTCCCAACTCTGCCATAGGCAATCAAATTTCAGCATGAGTTAGGGTGGGAGGGCTACATCATATTCTAACCATAGCAGAAAGAAGCTCATTATAATACTCCAAATAGGGGCTGCCATCACTGCTATTCAACCGTGTGTACCAAGACCAAGGTCAAGCCAGATATGATGGCACACACTTCTAATTCCAGAACTGATAAGGCTGACGCAGGAGGACCACCAGTTTGAGGCCAGGTTGGGTTTCATACACATAGCACAACATTGCCCCAAAACAAAACAAAATGCCTTAAGTTCTAACGCATGGGGAGGAAGAATTACTTCACACTTTTAATAGCTGCCGATGGAATAATACATTTTAGAACTGATAAAACAGTCTCATCTGACAGAAGGTAAACCAAGCTTGGAGATTAGTCCACATCACCCAGGGAAGTTTAAAAGCCAGACTAGAACCAGAAACTCTAAGCTCCACCTCCTCCCTTTCCCATTATGCCATACTTTATGATCTACTTGAAAACAGAAAGGAAGGAACATTTCATTATACAGGAGATGAAAGAAATGTGCCCTCTGCTCACCCTTCTAGTGAGTTTTGACACCATGTCTTTGGATCTGCATAGAAGTGAACCTTTTCTTTTCTCCTGGTCAGAACTCAGAGGGCTAAAATCAGAGAGGACAACTGGAAACCTGTCTTTTCTCAGTGAGGTCACCAAGATCCTCTAACACTTAAATTTAAGGCTGAAGGTAAAGATGGAATACAAATCTGAACGTTTTAGAGAGGAAATGTGTAAAAGCTCTTGCTGTGTATTGTTTACTAAGCAATGGATATTAACAAATAGTAGTTTGGCTAGGAATGTAATCGCCAGTGCCTTTAGAAGAGAATCAGAACAAAACCTTAGAGTTTAGGCATAGTAATTCTGCTGCCACATGAAGCAATAGAGGTCTGCAGAAAGCAGGGTTAGGAAATGAATTTCCCACTCAAAATGTCTATTAAGGAGGGTAATACCTCAGCACCATCCCTGTGGCAGGGCATGGAGGTTCATCCCCTGAGTCCTTCACAGCTAGAACACTTCAGTGCTGTGCAGAGTGGTATAGATGGCCAGGTCTTATACTATTGTAGCATCCAGTCATGACTGTGGGAAGGAGGAAGCCTATGAGGCAGGCATCGCCGCTGCTGCAGCTGTTTATCCCCAAAGGTACTGTAAGTTGTGTGCCATCAATGCTCCCAGCACCGAATGGGACCTGGCAGTGTGCCCCGCTGTCACTAAACACAAGATCCCAGGCCCCTGGTGCCTATGCCGCTCAGACCTCCCTCTGGCAGAATCCACATCCCTGTGGCTTCTGGGTTCTTGGCTCATTCACTGAAGACAGATTTGCCAAGTAAGAACAGATGGAGGTGTCAGGGAATCGGTGTCTCCTGCTCCCTCCTAGTAATCATTCATTGGCACTGGGGAATCCGTGCTCTGGCTTCCCCAACCCTCTGGGGATAGTTCTAATAAGTGTATTTTCCACAGTGCCTGGAATTGCCCACCAGGGATTAAGCTCCATTCACCTAAAGCAGCAAGTGTTCATAACCTAATCTTTATTGGCCATCACCTTCTTCTCTCACCTCCCATTCTCACCAATACCCTTCCCTCCTTAAAAAAAAAAAAAAAAAAAAAAAGCACACATGTTTGTGCTTGAACCCTTGTCTCAGGATTCTTGGGGGGGTCTTTGGCAGGGTTTGCATATCAAAAGGCATGCCTGGTAGACTCAGATCATAGAGTATCTTCCTCTAAACTTGATTTGTAGAGAGGATGCCAGCAGGGGGGAAGAAGGTTATAACACGGGGAAGTCCTTCCCAAGAAAATAAAAACCCTCTCCACACAATTTGGTCTGCAGTAACAAAATGCTATAAACTGGATGGCTATAAGCAACAGAAATTTATTTCCCAAAGCTTCAGGGGCTAGCTTCAGGTCAAGGCACCAGCATATTTAGTGTGGTTAAAACACACTTCCTGGCTCATGAAAGCATCTCCTGAGTGTGGACAGGGTGCAAGTTGTGAGCTGTCTTTCAGTGCTGGCTGCCTTCCATAGGGCACTAATTCTATCCTGAGCATTCCACCCTGATGTCTTTATCATCTCTTGAAGGCCCCACCTCTTAATCCCATCCTTTTGGGGAAGCATTTCAATACATGAGTTGATGGTGGAGACATGTAGACATTCAGACTGCACCAACGACTGTGTTTGCTACACCAGAGCATAAAAACAAAAGGAAGAAATTAGAGACGCACAGCCTCGCCTTCCTCTGAAGGATGGAATGAAAATGTTAAGAGGGCAAACAGTTGAAAACAATGATGCCCCAGCCCATAAAAATCTTTCCACACAAGCAGAAGAGAGAAAATCAATCTTATTATGGAATAAACATCAGGCTGGAATGTGATGCATGTACCAGTCAATCTGGGAAGAGATTCCAAAGACAGAGAGGAACCTACGATTCCATCACATGCATGTTCTCAGACAATAATTACTCCCCAGTGAAGCCTTGATGGCACCTTTTGTCACAGGCATGTAGCTCATCCTGCATTCATCAGGCAATTGAGGTGGCCATCTGTGTTTGCTAATTAGATTTATCCAGGGGATTAAACTGCTCACATCCTTCTGATGGGAGGCATTTTGGATCAAGGCACCTGCTGAAGTTAGACTGCCCCCCCCATCCCCTGCAGACATGAAGAAAGGCTCAGAACAGAAAGGCATCCCGGTGTAAGCTGGAAGAGGATTATTTAGCTTTTGAAGAGATTTACATACATTTCTGACAGACAAAAGTTACCACTCCAACTTCCCCCAAATCAAATGCTCTAAGAAAAAAGACATCTCTTCCCTTATTTCCCACCAAGAGAAACTGAGTCCCCGTTTTTATTTGTATCTGCCCTTACAGTAACTGCACCCCAGCTTCTGAGGGGATTCCTGGCAGGGATACAATAAACAAAGAGGAGAATTATACAAAGCTAGAATAGAAGGGAACTTCTGCTAAATCAAGGTGTCCCTTGTCACCTGGGATAGAATTCTGGCTAACTGTAAAATGACAAATTGTCAGAGGATTTCATCAGCGGACTGAGGTGGCCTGGCTTACAGGTGGTCCTCGTCACATCACCTGAGCAGGGTTCTGACCCTGGGATGCTCTGGATGCTCAAGAGAATGCACAAGAAGTAAAGCTTCAGCTGAGTCCGTCTCTTCTGAGGATGGAGAGAGAGAAAGCAGAACAGTCAGGAGCTATTGGGTTCCCCACCAAGACAATAGCCATCAGCTCACAGAAGAGAAAGGAGAGGAGTCCACACAGGTAAAGGGCCTGCGCAGTAAATAATTGTGAGCTGTGTCAGAATGGATGGCACCTGAGCAGTGTGTGGAGGGGGTGCCCTGTGTAGGTGCTGTCTGAAATAGGTTCAGACAACTGAACAAGGTCCTCTGCCTGATGCTACAGAGGCTGGGAGTGGCCATAAGGAAGTACAAGGGACAGCAGGCTTCTTCCTGACTGGTGGGGTTCCTGCCAGCTGAGCAGACCGGCCGCCGCCTTGCCGAGGTCGCCTCCTCCTTTGCACAGGTGAGTTGGGTTCACAAGACAGTTACAATCACTTCTCATTGTTTGTGTCATTCTGTCCCTACCTAGCCCTCACTTCCTGTCTCCTGGATTAAAAGCTCACTCACTTTCAATTATGGGTAAGGTTTCCATAGTTTGAAACTCTTACTCCAGATTCCAGGCTGCTGGAGAAGGGGGTGGGGGGCTTCAAAAGAGATAAGAAAGGCAGTGTTCTGTGTTTGTGTGGGGCTGGCGTGGCTGGGAATTGGGTCCAACATTGTTCAGACTGAAAGTGGATGAGATCGACATTCATATTCTATCAACTGACTGAGTTCAAATGGGCCTCACCCAAGCAGCTGAAGGCCTGGCTAGCACTAAGGGGCTGACCGTCTCCATCACTCCCTTCAGACTGAAACTGAGGCTTGGGCAGCTTTCAGAGGGCAGCTCCCCACAGGCTCTGCAGCTCTCAGCCTTCAGGTCCAGATCAAAGCAAGCGCTTGAGAAGTCTCCGCTGCCACATCATCCCGAAGGTGTTGGAACTTGTTCAGCTCCACAACTGTAAGACCAATGATTTAGAATATATCTTGTGTATATGTATGTGTGTGTAGGTATGCATAGGTGTGTGTGCATATGTGTGTGTGCATTTATGTATGAGAGTAGTTATGTGTGTATGCATGTATATATATATACATGTGTTTGCATGTACGTGTGTGCGCGCACAAGTGCGCGAGTGCGCGAATTTATGTGAGAGTGGGTGGTTGTGTGTATGCAAGTGTATGTATATATATGTGTTTGTGTGTGTATAAGTTTATGTGTATATATGTGTATGTGGATATGTGTATGAATTTGTGTGTGTTATATACACACCCCTCCCTTTGGCTCTGCTTCGCTTGGGAACACCAGCACAGGAAGGCCTCTGACCCTTTGCCCCTCCTGACTTGGGAACCTGGTCACTCAAAGGCCCAAAGACATTTTCCCCTTATGATTTAGCTGTCATGGACAGTTTTCCCAGTCGCCCACAGCAGTGAAGAGCTTTGGGCCTGTTCCATGTCTTTATACTTTGGAAGTAGAAAGTTCTACCCTCATTTTCCAGATGTGGAAATGAGATAAATCCATTGGAAGTTTCCAGAGAAACAATGCAATAAGGAGGAAGGGAGCAAGTAAAAGTGATGGAGAGGGGAAGGAGGGAAGGAGAGAGGGAGGAGGAGGGAGGGAGAGGGGAGAAGTAGGGAGGGAGAGAGGGAACTGGTTCATGAAATTACAGAGGCCAGAAGTGCCACAACAGAGCATCTACATATCATCTGCAAAACCAAGGAAGCCAACAGGATAACCAGAAGGAACAAGTGGAATAAAGACCAGTCCATGCCCATTGTCCAGGGAGGCTCCAGTGTCCAAGGAGGCTCCAGGGTCCAAGGAGGCTCTGGCTCAAAACCAGCAAACTAGCAGGGAACTCAGCCTTCTCCGCCTGTTTGTGTTCTGGGCCTCACAGCATTGGAAGATGACCACCCACATTGGTAAGGGTTTTTTTCATTCAGACAACTGACTTCAAATGCCAGTCTTTTCTGGAAATCCCTCACAGGTAACACAGACATGTACCAGCTGTGCAGCCTGCCAGGTGGCCTATAAAATCAGCCATCATTTCTGAAGATGAGCCTGTGAATGCAAGACTGTAAGATCCTGATGTAGGGGCTGAATCCTACATCAGGATACATATACACACATACAGAGTGATATGTGCCACTCTGTAACACGTATCTAAGTGTCTAATACATGACAAGAGCCAGTGAGTGCATATTTCTATTTTTCAATACTGCCCCCTCCACTATTCATTGTATTCTCCCATTACAAATTATCAACAGCACATCTCTGTCTCTAATAAGGAAAAATATGCTGAGTTACTCTGACTATACCTGCTAAATACAAAGCCACCTGGACCTGGGTGTCCTCCTTAGCCCAAGAAAGGAGCGAAGACAGCCATCCACTCTACAACTCACCTCTCATCAGCTCCTCCCAGCTGCCCATGACTCTCTGGCTTCCCATCGCAAGTGTCATGTGACAGCAGCGGCTAACTTCAAGGGCATCCATTGGCCTCATCATAGAGCTCTGCCTTTCTCCTTTTTATTTGCTCTTGGTTGGAAGTTACTCGAGGCAAGTGGTAGGCGCTAAATAATGGCTTTCTCAATGCAAGTTATTATCAAGCTCTCCCTTTAATTTCCTCTCCCTGCATTAGAGAATGTAATTCAGAGCCTACCAGGTAGTGCCTGAAGAGGCTGCCTACACTGTTGTAATTGTGTGAATATTTTCCCTTTGACACCTACCCAGAAGAAAGGCAAACGTCTTTAAATTAATTTTTCTGGCCTGCGTGTCATGAGCAATGTCATTTGCTAGTCAATGTCATTAATTGCTTTTCCCTTTTGGGTGACTGTCATGGTGTCGTTATCACTTCTCCCCTCCAGGCAGGGGAGATGTCCCAATCTATATATTCATTGCCTCTTGCTTGCTCCTCATCCCTGATTAAATTTACCATGAACTTTGGCCTTGGATGAAGGCAGAGGCAAATCTCACAGCAGTCCTTGAGTTAGGAAGCTGCAGCATGATTTGTGGTGGCTTGAGATAAGACACCACTCTGAAGAGCGAAGAGAGGCCACCACCCCAGGAGAGGGGCCCTGTGGGCTCTTCTGGCCTTGGATGTCACATGGGATCAAAGGCAGAGCTTACCTGGCTCCCTCTGAAGATGCCGCAGTAAAGTTGTTAGGGACTGGGGTCTTACACTGTTGCCTCTGTTCTTCGAGCATCGCAGAGCACAGGACTTAGAAGGACACCATCAAACCAGGCACTCCACTGAGCACTGCGGAGGGAATAAATAGGTTTACTAGCCTGCTTTTAACACTGATTAGATGAGGAAGCTGGAGTTCAGGGAAGCTAAACAACCTGGAAAGAGGAGCAACTGGCCCCAATAACAGACTAAAGAGATCCCTCTCAAGTCTACTTTGTTGAGACGTGTTTAGTCAGGTCCGTAGAGGAGTATGGGCACTTTCTCAGCTGCTATACCACTGAAGGAACACATCTTTCCCCCAACAACCACTACATACCTGTCAATCTTAGGGAGGGTCTCCCCTGGGAATGGTTACCTCTTTATAAATCTTTGAGGGGAGCAGGAGGAAGTCCCTTCTTCCTCCATATGGAAAGTTAATGGGGTCACTCTTGTATAGGGTTCCTTCAAGCAGCCACTGCTACTCAGAGTTCAAGATGGAGACTGCCATGCCGTGTTCACAGAGCATTCCACAACACTTGCCCAAGAGCACTGTAGAGGCAGAGATTGGTTTTGAACCCAGGCCTGTGACTCCAGAATAGGGGCCATAGGGTGTCCCTTAGGTCCATGTATTAAAGGCTTGAACCTCAACTTGGCACTCACGAAAGGTGGTGTTGGCATCTGGTGCAGGTCTAGCTCATCAGGGAATGTCCTCCAAGAGCATTGTGGGATACGGCTCTCTTCCTCCACCTCGTACTCCCCATCATAATGTGCTGCCTCGTTGTAGGCTCAAAAGCAACAGAGCCAGGTGATCCCCAGCCAGAAACTCTAAACTGAGAGTTGAAGTAACCCTTTCTTTTTTATCAGTTTATTGACTCACTGATTCTGTTGCAGTAATAGAAAATAACATGGGCCATTTCTTCACATGTGGCCCCGAACCCTAGAGAAGAGACACACTAATAATTATAGTAAGCTAGAGGCTGGTGAAGGAGGATCAGCAAAGAAGGGGATGGTCCTCATCATCATGACGAATGGCAGGACACTGAGTCTGCTTGACAGGAACAGGGAAAGTTCCCGGATGGAGAACATGGGGGAGGAGAGAAGACTGGGTGAAATCCTGGTGAAGCCGTAGAGATGGAGAAGACTGCAGTCTGAGAAAAGGTGGAAGGGGAAGAAGAGGTAAAGCCAAGCTGACCGCGAAAAGGAGGAAATGGTTGTTGCTAAGGAGGCAAATCTCAGAGTTGGAACAGCATGAGCCTGTCCGAGCATGTCTCATTCTTTAACATGGCACTCCCCCAAGCCATCAGGCTAAATAAACTCACAAACTAATTCGTGCCACAGTGTTAAGTGCGGATAGGTTTAATGTGGTAGGCAGCCAGGGTTACCTGCACTTACATAAGAGCCTCTTGCCATACGGAGCAAGGCGTTTTAAAGACGAAGGATGCTGCCAGTCCCTTACTGAGAGCGGCTGGCTCTACCAACAGATGCTAAGGACGAGCTGGATTTTCTAGCTCTTCCTTCAGACCTTCCTACCGAGCAAGATCTAAGTCACCTTAGACAGCACCAGCCCCCCCATGTCCATCTCTTCAATGGGTTTTGTAAAGGGGTCACGGCTCCCAATGTGGGGTTTTCTCACTACAGCCAACAGTCTCTGCATGCACCCTCATCTGCCTTCCCTACCCCTTTGGACTGTTCCTCTTGCCTTGTTCTCTCCTTCCCTCAGCTCTGGCCTCCCTGGTCTTCATTTCCAGAACAGGAAAAAGAAAGGGTCTGAATTCCGTTTCCCCTGGGGTGAAGGATATAGAGGAAGAGTAGAAAGCACTGAATCAGAGTGAAGGGCAGAGAAAAGTATCCCAGGCAGGTCCCCAACCACAGTACTGGATAGCTCAGGGATCCTCAGCCACATCACCAGGTAAGGGCTCTTGCTAAGAACAAGACATGTGTGTATGTGTCTGTGTGTCTATCTGAGTCTATGTTTGTATGAGAGTGTAAATGTGAGTGTGTGAGAGTATACGTGTTTGAGAGTGTTTGAGTGTATTATGTGAATGTGTGTGAGAGTGTGTGTGTGTGTGTGTGTGTGTGTGTATGTAAGAGAGAGAGAGAGAGAGAGAGAGAGAGAGAGAGAGAGAGAGAGAGAGAGAGAGAGAACAAGCAGGGCTGGGGTGAGTCCTTCATCATACCTCCCTCCAGAGACCGCAATACAGAGAGGAGATTTCTCTCACCACACTTGCTAGGAAAAGTTCTCTGACTCAAACCTCCAAGATCACACAAAGGCTGTGAGCACACAGCTGGACCTCTAAGCAGCCACCAAGCATGGTGAGCAACAAGAAGTCTTTACTCTCTTAAGGCATGGGACTCTCTAGAGAATGCACTCTGAGACTTCTCCCTTGCAAATGTATGAAAATCCATAGGACTTATTTAACTGAAAATCATGCCCCCAAAAAATCAATTATAAGAAGGATCCAACAAAAAAAATGAAGGCCTGGTAGAGCAACTTTTAAAAAAATCTTCACGAAAACTGACATCTAGCTCCAGAATAAACGATCTCTACAGCCTTTTGGGAAGAGATCTGTGGTTTTCTGACAATGTCAAGGAGCATCTGATTCACGCCACAACTGAGCCAGAGAGCAGGATTGTTGCTAAGACTCAAGGAAAGCTCAGGCTCACACTCCATAGTTGTATTAGTCTGCCCAGGCTGTCAAAACAGAAGGCCAAAGTGGCCTGGCAGCACACCCAACAGAAAATTGTTTCCAACAGGTCTGGAAGCTGTCAATTCCAAGATCAAGATGGCAGCCAGGCAGGTTTCCACAGAGGCCTCTTTTGGCTTGCAGATGGCCGGCTTCTCCTCCCATGCTTTTGTCTGGCACGAAGAGGTCTGGCTTCTTTTTCTCATTCTCTTCTTTTAATAATTTATTTGTTTGAGGGGGGGGCACATGTGCCCCAGTACACACTGCTGTGGGATGTTCTGTATGGCAAATGTGTTGCTGATTAGTCAATAAATAAAACACTGATTGGCCATTGGCTAGGCAGGAAGTGTAGGCGGGACAAGGAGGAGAATAAAGCTGGGAAGTGGAAGGCTGAGTGAGAGAGACACTACCAGCCGCCATGATGAGAAACTGCATGTGAAGATGCCGGTAAGCCACGAGCCACGTGGCAAGGTATAGATTTATAGAAATGGATTAATTTAAGCTGTAAGAACAGTTAGCAAGAAGCCTGCCACGGCCATACAGTTTGTAACCAATATAAGTCTCTGTGTTTACTTGGTTGGGTCTGAGCAGCTGTGGGACTGGCAGGTGAGAGAGATTTGTCCTGACTGTGGGTCAGGCAGGAAAACTCTAGCTACAACACACGTGTTGAGATCAAAGGACAACTGGCTGAAGTTGGTTCTCTCCTTTCACTGTGTGGGTTCCAGGAACCAAACCCAGATTGTCAGGCTTGACAGCAAGCCCCTGACCAGCTGAGCCGTCCCACCAGCCCCCCTCTTCCTACAAAGACATCAGTCAGTCTTACCTGATTAGTGATCCACCATTGTGACTGTATTTACTCTTAATTACTTTCTGCAAAGCCCATCTGCAAAAGCAGTCACAACGGAGGTCAGAGCTCCCCAGCTATGAGTTGAGGGTGGAGGGCACAATTTAGTCTGCAACAATAACATTCTCAAGAGTTCTTCATAATTAACTCTCTCACAATGAGAATTAAAATCTCCCTGCAACCCCTGGAGTTGAGCCAATGAAGAAACAATGTTACCTTCAAAGACACCTGACATCCTTGCCTTCTGCTGAACATCTGGAGTCTGAAAACTTTCGGGTGTTACTTATTCTAAAAACTTTTTCTTTCTTAAAGGAAAAAGCAAAATTATTGGGATATTTGAATTGACGTGCTGGTGGGTTAGAAATACTGATAGGTAACCACAAGCTCATGCTTAATTATGGGTGTAGATTAAGCCCCTTCACAGGTAGAAGCATGTGCACGCGCACGCGCGCGCACACACACGTACACACACACACACACAAACACACACACACAACTTTTCAGCAGGGCGCAAACCTTACTGAGGCACCCCTTAGGTGATCCCACACATTGTACCCTGAAATACCCAATGAGGGGCATATGGTCACCATTGACAGGTTTTAGCCTAAGTAAGGCCTTGATGAGCCTGGGAACCTGCCAAGTGATGTCCCTGTTCTCCACAGGGCTTATATAAGCATTTCATAGAATAGCTAGTGCTTCTATTTAGCAATGGCTTTGCCAACAGCAAGCCCTCCATCAATCTCTTGGTTCTTAATACCAGGCTCCACCCGCTCCAGGCCAGGGTCAGCCAGTGCCCTGGTGCTCAGTGCCTTGGTGCCCATGTCAGCAACATTTGCCTATCTACTTTCTAGAACACTGGCGCCCTTGTTTGGAGTGTTTAAAAATGCCAGTGCCGTGTGTTTTCTCAGAAAGGTCACACGAGCATCAATAAGAAATTAGCAATTGGAAACCAACTGAGTTTTGAAAATTCATAGTAGATTCCATTTTAAAAAAAAATGAAACTTGGAGGATAAATGAAGTAGGTCAAGAAAACCCCACTGAACTACCAGACTCTACAGTAACTCAGTAGCCATCTTTCTCCGGCCATGTCACTAACCAGCAATCTGTGATTGGAATTCTTCAACAGAGATTCCCCTCACCAAGGGCTCCTCCAGGCCCCAGGGGAGAAAACGGTTTCCCATAGCAAGTGACAGCTCTGGTGTTCAAAGTATTCCCTAAAAATCACTTAACGAATTATCTGTCGAAGCAAGGGACTGGAGTGGTCAGGAGAGCAAATAAAGTATGTTCGAATCTGCTTTTTAACAGTTACAAAAAAACACTGCTTTCTAAGTAGTTTTAATTTTGAAACGGTCTTTTTCCCAGACGACATGCATCCTGGGGAGGGGATATGTGTGTGTCTACAATCACTGGAGTTAGCTCCATGGGGAATTTCATGACTCTAAATGTCACTGTGTTGGCTGTCTGGAGCCCTCCTGCTGCCTCAGCCGAGCTCACCTCATCACAAGTAGGCGCTCCAGGACCTCCCCATGCAGTTATGCTCTTACATTATTAACATCTGTTTGCAAGAGGGCCAAAGAAGGATTCTTTCAGTGGCCCTGGGGATCTGTTAGTGAAAGCAGTCTTCATTGGATATGTAACGCTGATTTATTATTTTAACCTCTCCTAGTGATGGGAGAGTAGGATGATCGCTCAAGACATGTTTCCAAGGTTTACTGGTCAAAGGAGAGTAGTCAGCACATCCACCTTAATATTTTCCTAAACCTTTGAATTAACAAGTAGAAACAGTCTGTGTTTATAGACATTGCGTGGACGTTGCGAACCCATGCCATAGACAACATGTACTAACCAAAGCTGAATAAGCAGCGTTCCTTGGCATGAGTTTGTGTTTGGAGTCTTTGGCCATCTCTCTTCTATTAATGAATTAATAGAAGAACATAAAAGGTTAGTAGGACATAAAAGATTATTGTAATCTATAGTCCCTGAGTCTGTGGTAGACGTATCTCTAACTGTGCTCTGGTATATACCTGTCCCTCTTGCCTTCGCTCCACCCTCCCTAGCCTCCAGCTCACTAAGCCACATGCAGATTAATGTTTATCATTCACCTATGTGTCTCTCTTAGTTCACTTAGCAAAATGTCCATCCATTTCCCGTAACGGCATTCCTGTATGAATAAACAGCATTCCATTGTGCACATCCATGTACATATATATTATCCATTCATCTGTAGAGGATGAGTCCACATCTCAGCTGTTGAGAGCAGTACAATATGCATGGGCACAGGTATCTCTCTGACATCCCTGGTTCATTTCCTTCAGAGCTATGCTCAGCAGGATGGCTTATCTTATCAGAGCAAGAAAACAATCAATAGAATAAGGAGACCTAGAGATGAAAAGAGAATGTTTGTGAAGTATCCATCTGAGAAGGGATGAATATCCAAAATACATAAGGAACTCAACACAGTAACAAAAAACACCATTTAAAATGGGCAATAGGTGTGCTCAAGAGATGGATTCGTGGTAAAGAATGCTTGCAGCTCTTGAAGAGGACCCAGGTTCAGTTCCCAGCACCCAATTTGGGCTGTTCACAGAAACTCCACTTTCACGGAATTCAACACCCTCCTCTGGCCCCCATAGGTACCTGCACTCAAGTGGTACACATTCATATATTCAGCACACATACACATAAAATAAAATAAGTAGGTAAATCTTCTTCTTTAAATGGGCAAATGGTACAGGACAATGCATGGAACTGGAAATTATGATGTTAAGCGAACAAGCCAGGACCAGACAGGCAAATGTCACACAGTTTCTCGCATATAAAAAATCTAGCTGCTAAACAAACACTAACCTGAAAAGCAGAGGGTGTAGTGTTGGAGAGGAAGGAGGAAACCCATAAGGGAGAATACAAAGTAAATGCAGACAAGTAAGACCAAGGTGCATGGCACATGGGCACAAGACTGCATAGAGAAGCCCATCATTTAGATAATAAATATACACTATAAATTGTTATTCTTCAGGTCAGCAAATGAGGGTCTGAGGAGATGGCTCGGGGGATAAATCACTTTCTGCCAGCAGTTCAGATCACCAGCATCCTGTACAATCCAGGCAACACTGACACTCATATGTGATCCCTGTACTTCAGAGCAGGGGCATAGGAGACAGACACAGGAAAATGTCATTGCTGATCAGCCAGTCTAGCTGAAAGCATGAGCCCAAAGCTCACTGAGAGACCCCTAAAAATAATGCAGAGAGAGATAGAAGAAGACACCAGACTGATTTCTAGCCTCCATGCAGGCATACAGGGTAAACTGTGCACACATGTGTATACACATACCTACAAACACATGCACTCATGCACAAATTGGACAGGAGATGCATCTCAATGGAGAGAGCTTGCCTAGAATGCAGAAGACCCTGTCAGTGAAAAAAAGGGGTGGGGTAAACAATAGGAGTAGATACTTCTCAAAGAAGAAATCTTTTTATATCTTTTAATTATGAAGAAAGTGTAAATCAAAACCCTAAGATATCATCTTACCCTAGTTAGATTGGCTATATTCCAAAAACAGAAAATAGCATAAGCCAGTAAAGAGGTAGTAAAAAGGCAACTCCCATATTGATTGAATTATTAAGGCAACTCCATGTAGTTAAAAGGAGGGTTTATTTTGTGGGGTAACTTACAAGTGAAGGGGTAGTTTACAGGGCCTGGGAAAGGTGAAGCTCAGTCCAGCGGTGTTCTCTGGAGAGCTCTGCTCAGTCTACCTCCAGCGTCCAGGATCCAGGAACCAAGAGAGCCGGCACATCTGGATCTCGGGTCTTCAGGACCCTCTTTCGGCTCTCCCTTGTAGGTGCGACAGTTACCAAAGTATTGGGGGTAATACTTCCAGGTCAAAGCTGGAACAGCTACCCACTACACTCCCACACTCTCACACACTGCTGGTGAGTGTGCAAACCAGGGCAGCCATCATGAAGAGCAGACACAGCCACTGCAATCATTAACTCACAGGAGCAGAGGTTACCTGAAATAGTCCTGCCCAAGACTAGACCTGTCAATAGCAGTCACGGATGGGGAAGGAGCTTGTGGTTCCCTACCCTTCCCTGATGAATGGCTGGCTACTGAAAGATTCTGCAGGGGTGGGGGAGTGAGAGCCAGTGTCTTCAGAATGTACCACTGATAAGCCCACCAGACTCCACTGGATAGTTCCAAACTCATGGGAACACAAGGGTTAAAGTCGGGGGGGGGGGGGTCAGAAAATAAAATAAAAGACATGAATGTGGGAAGGGGACCAGAAGAGAGAGAGGTGGTTGTCATGGGTGAAAAGAAGGTAAGAGAGGGCAGAGGTGAGAGTAATCAGAACGCATTAAATATATGTATGAAATTATGCAAAAATAGTTAATAAAAATGAAAGAAATAAATGCATAAAGGGAGGCAGTCTTCAGACAGCGCAGTAAGTAAAGCACTGTGTCAGGCAGACACACAGCTCTACTCCATTCTCTTAAGTTATCTTGGCTCTTGACACCTCATTTTCCTTGGCTATTGAAACACCATTGCTCACCATACTGTTCAAGGTGGCGGGATCACTACCATCAGGAAGTTTAGTAATTCAATATTCAAACTAGGTCACCCTCAGCCTCTGTTCCACGGCCCTTTTCCCCCCTGATGATGATTTGTGTTGATGCACGGTAGGATTCTCAGAGTTCTAGAATCAGATGCAAAGGACAGCTGAATCTGCAACTGACTTCCTCCAGACCCAGCACAAGTGTGGTGGTTTGAATGAGAAATGCCCCCCATAGTCTGGGGCATTGCATCCTTGTTCCACGCTGGTAGCACTGTTTGGGGAGGTTTCACAGGGGTGACCTTGCTATGGGAGGTATGTCACTGGGCCTGGGATTTGACACTAAGGCCTTGACTTATTTCCAGTTTGTTCTCTCTGCTCTGTGCTTACAGGGAAGGACGTGAGCTCCCAGCATCCTCTAACCACTGTGCCTGCTACTTGCTACCACACTTCCGAGCTGTGGTGGACTCGTCCCTGCAGAACTGTAAACCCAAACAAACTCTTCCTTCGATAATCTCCTTGGTCATAGTGTTTGATTAAAACAACAGAAGAGTAATCAATACATTGAGCTTGTGTGGTATCCACCACTTTGGTCCCAGAATGCCTCAACTCACCATGGAAGGGAGCAGGGTGCAGGATAAAAAATTGGGTAGCTTTCAGTGACCTTTCTCTTTTCTGCCCCTACCAGGTTCAGGACCCAGAGGTCTTTTAATTCATCATCTATAGACACCTCAGCCTGTTTGTTGTCTCAACTGCCAAGCTGGACATTCATAAATAAGGAGAATAAAATGCCATATGCAGATGTCAAAGATGAGAGCCATTTGGAGTGTGTCCAACATCCAGACTTCACACACTTCCTAAATTTCTTCATGGTAACCAGCCAGACACGTAGTTCTTTTTGATATTGAGAAGCTGTGATTCATGTTTACATGTGATTTGCATGTAATATACAGATGCATTTAGAGAAAGTATATACATCTGTATAACCCTCGCTCTTATTAAGATAGAGAATATTCCACCACATACACTCAAATATTTCTTATGCTGCTTCCAAAATCACCACACTATTCTGATTTCTGTAATCACTGGTAAGTTGTGTATGTTCTAGAATGTCATAGAAACAACATCATACAGTATGTGTCTTTGGAGTCTCCTTCACTCACTTGACATTATGTATTGAAATATGATGAAGTGTGTGTCACTGGTTTCTTCTACTATAGTATATTGTATGAAGGCTTAATATGGTTTACCAAGTCACCTAATGAAAATTTGAGACATTTTTCATATTTTGTTACCAATTAAGGCTGCGATGACCTACATTTTTTATTTAATTTATTTTCCATGTATGAGTGTCTTGCCTGCATGCATGTAAGTGTATCACATACATGTAGCACCTGTGGAGGCCAGAAAAGGGACTTCCTGGATCCCCCAGAACTGGAATTACAGATGGTTGTGAGCCACCATGGGAGTATGAGTTTGTCTTGAGCAAAGAGCCAGGAATTTGCCACTTTGTCACATTGTAGGCTTGGTCCTCCCTTCACTGACAACCTAATATGTGTGTCTTAGTTCAACAGGAAGGAGAAGAAGAACCAGGACTTGGGAGGTGGAGGCAGGAGAATTAGACATTTGAGGCCAGTTTCAACTATATGGCAAGTTTGAGACCATCCTGAACTACATGAAACCCTGTTTTAGAAAATCCAAGGAGGAGAGATAAAGAAAGAAAGAAGAGGTCTGGGGAGATGGCTTTCTGGGGCTCGATGCATAGGCAGGAGGACTCTGTCTCCAATAAGGGCAAAGGCAGAGACCGACGCCTGAGTATATCCTCTGATATGCTGTGCATTCACACATGTAAATACACAAACACACACACACCATATTCATACACAAGCACACACATGCACAAATGCATACACCATAAACATACACACACACACACCATAAGCACATATGCATACACACATGCTCACATACATGCACACACACACACACACACACACACACATACACACACACACACACACACACACACACACACACACACACACTCATATACCATACCTACACTAAAAGAAAGAAGCTTCACAGTGAAAAGGAATGAAGAAGGAAAGCCATGCAGGGCATGTTTGACAACGTTTTCCAGGATTTGGGAGCATCCAATTAAGCCCAATAAGTTGCCAAACAAATTTATTCTAAAGATCTGATGATAAACAATGACGGTTTTGAAAACACTAAGTTCATTAGCTGTAGACATTTCATATACTACTCCAGTGCCAACTCAAGTGAAGAGAATGCTTCCTCTTTTCCTGGTAGCCACCTCTACCAGCGTATTTCTGTAGCCTGACATCAGAAGAACTCTCAATATGGCCATATAAGTTACGCCTCTGTCTGTAAATTGTAAGTTATAGTTTTTAAGTTTTTAGACTAAGATTGTTATATGAGTAACAAAACATTATTTTTAAAAAAGCTCCATCTCAAAAGAATGCAAGCCTGTTGACACCTTGATTTAAGTCCAGGGAGATTCATTTTGGACCTCCAGCACTAAGCACTATAAGGCAATAAATTTGTGTGACTTAAAAAAAAAAAAAAAAACATTCTGAAAGCATACCCGCTTGACCCTCAGTATTGAGGAAGGAATGGTTCTAGAATGTTAAGGGCTGTAGATGCTCATGTCCCTCACATGTGAAATGGCACATCATTTTGCACATAACCCACAAACATCCTCTAGGTTATTTCTCGATTACTTACCACACCTGACACAATGTCAGTTCTGTGGAAACAGCTGTTATTATGTGCTCTTCAGGGACTAATGACAAAAAACATAAGTCAAATGTGTTCAAGACAGGCACAATTTTTCTCAAATATTTTCTATTCATGATTGGTTGAATCTGAGAATGTAGACCCCACAGATAAGGAGGTTCAACTGTGTAGATAACAGTCAGCCTGATAGGTCCTCAAAGAACCATGACTCCCAGGGTTTATGTTCCTATATCAGACCTGCCCTTCATGTTGATGCAGGGCCCACTCCCTTAACAAGCATTAGAACACAATGGTGATGGCTCTCTGTCACCTCCTGACCTGTGTCTTAAGTGGACCTGTCATGTCTACATTTTTGCCATTAGGAACCCTGACCTTCCATGGAAGTTCAGCTCTGCTGCTGGAAAGATGATATCGAGGTGACAGGAAGACAGGGAGGGGCTGTGGGGAGAACAGAAAACCCAGAGCCATGACCCCCGTCAAGTCACAAGAAGGGTTCAGCCCCTGCCGACCACATGGACAAGGTGTGAGCTGTCCAGGCTATGCCCTTCTGAACCCTGGAGCTGGAGGAAGTAAGCAAATACAATAGTTATTTTAAGCCAACAAGCTTAGGGAATCATTTTCCTAGCACTAGATAGGGTCATATGGGGACCTGCTGAAAACCACTTGGTGGAGGAAGACATTTTAAGCCTGATTTATGAAGAGATGGTTCTGCCTAATAAGCTCAGACCTGCCAAAAATAGTGCAATTATCACATCACAGCCAAACTGAAACAGCAGACCTAAAGACAATGCTGAGTTGAAATTCTCCTGGTGGGCAGAACTTGAAGCAAGCACCATCTTGTAGGGGGCTCTTTACATGGCCTAGGAACAGTAGCTGATGATTTGATCAGACAGGCATGCCCTTGGAATTCATAAGATTTAACTTTTATGTTTTTGAGAACATCACACATGAGCACTCCATCTTCATGACTCCTGCTACTCCCCACAACTCCTCCCACATCCCATGCCACTCATTCCCAAAGTCATGGCCTCTTCTTCTGAATTACTATTGTTAAATATGTACATATGTAGATTTTTTTATACACACACACACACACACACACACACACACACACACACACAAACATGTGGTGCAACCTTCTTAATCCATTTAGTGTTGCTTGTATGTACGTGTGTCCATGGCTGGCCACCTGGGACTGGACAACCTATTTGGGAGCTTGTCCTTGAAGAAAAACGATTCTCCCTCTGCCAGAAGCCACTGACCACCTGCAGGTCTGCATCCAGGGGTGAGATCTTGTAGAATTCTCCCTGTCCATGTTAGCACATCAGCTGGTGCTGCCATTACTCAGGTCTGTCCAGGCAACAATGTTGTTGAGATTTCATGGGTGCAGCTTCCTTGACATGTCTACAAGACATGATCTAACAGCAGATATCCTGACCTCTGGCCCTTACAATCATTCTACTCCCTCTTTCATGAGTTTCCCCAACCCTTAGGTAGAAAGGCTGCATTGAATATGTATCAGTGGGGACTGGGTACCCCATCGTCACTTGTTCTCTGCATTTTGACCACTTTGGGATCTTTGTGATGGTTGCCATCTGTCAAAGATGCACACATACATGCACACACACACACATACACACACACATACACACACACACACACACACACACACACACACACACACTGGGGGGGCAGGGCACTCTTTGATGAAGAGTGAGAGCTATACTTATCGTAGGCAGAAGCATATGGTTAGAAATTACTTTGGTTTAGGGAAATGGCCGTAACAGTTTCTCCTCTAGTGTCTACCATCACTCCAACCACAAGTAGTTGGCTAGGTTTACAGTACCAGGCATGAGTTCCCTCCCATTAAATGGGCCTACAATCTCATTAGATAGCTGTTGGTTACCTCCAAGATAAAAATGCCACTATTGCACCACTAGGGATATCTTGCCAACCCAGCTGTTGCTGTAGTTCACAGGCTTTACAGCTGGGACTGTAAATGGATGGATAGAAGGACTGTAAATGTAATGGATAGAAAGACTATCCATTGCTCCTCTCTCTTCACAACTTACATAACACCTTCTGATACTGTCAATCCTCATGGAGGAGGCTTCAAGGTCATTTCCAGCTTGATTCCTCCAAGTCCTGGATCAAAAGGATGTGATTTCTTCAGCAATGGGGTCTTACCTTCCAGGCACATGTTTGTTTTTTGTTTTTTGTTTTTTTATAAATAGTGACACAATAGTTATTGGAAAGAGGTATAAAGACAGAACTTTCTGCATAGATAGCATGAGATGTTAGAGTCTGTGACTTCAGCTTAAGAGAGACCTCACCACAGGAGGGACTTCATTATCACGTGCACAGCTTGACCCACATACATGAGGTCCACCCATGTCTACTTTAAGCTACCCAGTCCTTGCCCAGTTCATTGGTGGACATCATGAAAGTAACAGAAATTCTCCACGGACTCAATAAAAATAAGCCCAATTCATTGCTGTCACATATTAAATGCACCTATAGCAGAGCTCCACGTGGAATGTCTGCTATAGCCTCATTCCACAAGAGAACCATGCACTGGAGCCATCTGCAGCAAGAAGGACTTTGAGACAAGCATCCTGCACCCTCAACAACATCCAGCTCTCTGAACAACATTGCCTTTCTTGCCTCCATGTCTTACCTTGAGACTGAACTGGCCTTTTGTGCATAGAGAATTCAGACTTGGGCCTGGGACCATTTGTGGATATATCAGCCCATAGTTTCCTTTCCCTCTCCTACGAGGCTAGTGCCTATTATCTGTTATGCTCATAGTCTATTAGCCTATCTTATTATTTAAACTACAAGGTAAAAAAGGAAGGATGTAATAAGGCTTGAGGTAGAATACTACCACCCAGACAGAGATTAAATGACAAATAACACATTACAATTTTGGATGAAAAGAAGTTTCAGGATGTTTGAGGCATGGTTGCATCATAATAGAACACTAAATATGAGATAAGAAGGTACATTAACAGAGTGGACTGTGTAATTTTAAATTATCTCAGCCTGTCTCCTATATTCCCAGGACTCTGAGACTGACATTGAAATCATTGAACTTTGACCATAGCAGACTGCTGTCCATAATGCAGGTCAGCCTTATCCAACCAGCTGAAGGCCTTAACTAACCTGGAGGTTGGCATCCCTAAAGAGGAGAGAAGCCGCGAACAGACCCTCTCAACATCACTGAGGCCCTGAATCCCAAGCTTGCCAAGCCCAGGCTACAGAGTTCGGACTTCCCAACCAGCATTATCCCATGAGCTAATTCCTTATGATTATTAATGGCAAATCCTCTATGATGAATAAATTAATTAATTAAATCCTATGACAAATATACTGACCAGCATCCATCCCAGCTGCACTACCATATGCACAGGAAATGGCCCATCTAGCCCGCACCAGCCCTCCTCCCCAGCCCCCCTCTGCAGCTGATGCGTGCCTTTCCATACTCCTTGTGAGTTTTGTACTAGTCCCCTGTGCTAGTATTATAGAAGGCCGGAGCAGGGGCCTTTCTCTGGTCCCCTAAGTCCCCTTCCCACCCCTTCTCCATCTCCTTCCACAACCATGCATGGTTTTGTTCCTTTACTAATTTTCCCACTCTATAAAACTCACAACGGAGGGCTGGAGAGATGGCTCCACGGTTAAGAGCACTCTGCTCTTCCAGAAGTCCCGGGTTCAATTCCAAGCACCCACATGGGGGCTCACAGCTGTCTGTATCTCTGGTTCCAGGGGACTTGACACCCTCACACAGACAACACACACAGGCAAAACACCAATGCACGTAAAATAAAAATTTTAAAAAAACTTACAACGGCCCTGCTTTCTTTCCTGCACCATGACTGATAGAGCACCACTCTTCATACACACACACACACACACACACACACACACACACACACACACACACACAATGTGCTCAGCACAGAAAAAGATCAATATTGTCAAACAGTTCTTGCTTCTGGTCTCACTCATTCCTTGTTCACTGAGGAACTACTATTCAGAGTGCCAACTGTAGCCAGATGTCTTTCTAAGAGAATGCCAGGAAAGATCACTGGGATCTAGAACCATGGCCATGGCCAGGAGGAGGGTTAAGTTCAACATAAAAGTCCACTCTATTCAAGGGAGCAGGGGCTGGTTCCCACAGCTTACCCGCCATGGACACCAGGGAGAGGAGCTGGTGTGAGCAGGGGCTGGTTCCCACAGCTTACCCGCCATGGACACCAGGGAGAGGAGCTGGTGTGAGCAGGGGCTGGTTCCCACAGCTTACCCGCAATGGACACCAGGGAGAGGAGCTGGTGTGTGCAGGGGCTGGTTCCCACAGCTTACCCACAATGGACACTGGGGAGAGGAGCTGGTGTGCACACTAAATATCTACCGGGTTCTCTTCTGTATTTGCATGTCATATAGACACAATGAATATAACATGATTTCTCTATTATCTCTGTGAGATTCTTTGATCCTATATTCTGGGATAACTATGCATTATAATAGGGTAATAATGGCCTCAGAATAATACCAAAAAGCTATAGAATTTGGGTTTATTGCTTACCATATGCCAAGCAATTTTCAATAGTTGTCTTGTAATTGTCTTGAAACTCTAAAAACCACAGTTTACCATCTTTACTGTATGGATGAAACATTGAAATTCAGCAAGTCCTACTCAAGTCTCTCAGTTTACTAAACACAGGACACTGGCATCTTTGTAACCTCAATGCTTGAATTTTTTTATGCCATTCCACTTCAATCAGCATTATCATAACATAATTAACAATATTATTACACAATTATTTATAACAAAAAGCTTAGTTTAAAATTTTCAGGTAAAATTTTGCCTTTTTTTTCTTTTCCACTTTTTTCATGTGCATGTGGTGTGCATGTGTATGTGTGTTGCACTTGTATGGGAACACATATGCACATGTGAAAGCATGCATGTAGAGGCCCATGGTTCTCCCACCTTATTCATTGAAGCAGAATCTCTCAATAAAACCCGGAGTTCACTGACATTGCTTGTATTGCCTGTCAACTTGCTGGGATGAAGTGAGGGGATCCTCTGTCTCCACCTTCCAGGGCTGGAATTACAGGTGAGCCACCACAACCATGTGACATTTCCGTGGATTCTCAGGATCCTAACTTTGGCTCTGATGCTTGCATAGCAAGCCCTTTAACCACTAAGCCACATCCCCAGCACTGACAGAGACATTTCCATACGCATTTGAAAGTATCTATCCTATTGACTACATTAACAGAGGAACAGCACATTAGTTTATGGGCTGTTTTGTACGTTCAAATCACTCCCAAATACTTGATATTCTCATTTAGTCTTCAAAATAGCCCCATAAAAGGAGATATTATTTAGCCAATTTTTTTAAGATAGGAAACTCAGAGAGCCTAAGAAGCATTCCAAAGTTAGTCAGCGAGGACAACGCTGGAATTCAGAACATCTCATGAAACCTGTTCTCTCCCTGCCATGTGTCTTTGGTGTCTCCCTCAGGCTGGGGAAAAGGATGCGTTTTGTGTTTCCCCAAACCTGCCCTTTCACCTCCGTGTCTCAGCACCGTCTGCTGTTGTTTCTCCCTTTAGACAGGTCTCTCAAACAGCATCTTGTTCATCTCTATGACAGTTCCAGCTTCCAGCTCTATTTAAACATCAGGTGGGCAGGCTCATTCCAACAGTGCATTTCCATACGAGCAATCAGATGAGCAAAGAAAAGGAAACATCTCAGACTATTTCAACTGCAGAGTGACAAACTGCCTCTGCCCATCACAGCTTAGATGCTGTAAGACACAGCTTTCCCTTGCCCAAACACTCCCTCACAACCAGATGACTTTGCTCCTAGCCATGATTCAGAACCACAGGGGACTTCATGGTGCCCTTAGCTGCAGCCAACTGTGGCTGTTTGGGGTGTTTACGACAGCTAGGTACACACACTGTCTCATCTACAGTCAAAGGGAAAGATGGTTGCATCTTTGTGACAGGAGCCTGGGGACAGAGTCGGACCTTCTTCCGACGTGACCACCACCGTCAGCTCCAAAGCAAATAAAATAAGAAATAAAATTGAAGGGAAGAGAATTGGGTTTTAACTCATTACAGGGAGAGAACATGTGATTCATAAAAAAGAGAAACATCCACTTAAACACACAGTGAGGAGAAGGCAGCCGACATTTATAAAATCTCAATCCACACCGAGAGCTCCGCGTGTGCTTCCCGACTACCCGACCAGACAGATACGGTCATTTCCATATCTTACAGGGAACAAGTACCAGGAAGAAAGTCTAATTTTATGAACATTTCCAACTCAAAAGAGCAGGCTTTTCCCATCATTCTTTACTGCCTTTATGTACAAAATTATGCAAATTTCTCTCCAAATCTCTGAAAATGAAGTTGTATGAAAGAAAATAAAATCTTAAAAGGGGGGCTTCAAAGCCCGCTGAAGCCTCTACAAACTGTCCCTTTTTTCTCATATTTCTTATTCTATTTATAAGTACCACTGTGCTTAAGCCTCAGTAAAACTTGCTTTGAAACTCTGAAGTTTATAATAAAAGAAACAGGAAAAAATGTCATTTCATCTGAAAAAAAAAAAAACTAGAAATGTTCTAGCCCTACACATCTTCAGTTCCAGAAGCCAAAACCCACCTCCCCAGATTGTGGAAGAAACCCTTTGGCCCTCCTGCAGAAGGCCTCATTCTTCCTAGTTGAGGGTTTTTATGGGCTTCTTACCCAAGATGCCCTGCTTTCCCCTGACCCATGGAAGGTTAGCCAGGCCAGAGTCTCCTTGCCTACCCCAGAACTAGATTTTGAGTGAAATCAAAGAGAGAAAATAACTAAGAAAGTTCATCCTAAAGACAACATCCCACCCCTGTTCCTGATGTCTGGATCCTGGCTCCGTGCATTTCTTTTCTGTCTTGACATCTTTTCCAGTCTCAGATCTCTCTCTCTCTCTCTCTCTCTCTCTCTCTCTCTCTCTCTCTCTCTCTCTCTCTCTCTCTCTCTCTCTCCTCCCCGTCCTCCTCATCTTCCTGCCCGTCCTCTGATATCTGACCTGTACTCCCATCTTGCCCCTTCATGACCACCGAATCAAGACTACATCACACAAGCTCTGGGCCTGCCGTGGTTCTTCTATCCATGAGCACCAAGGTGTGCATAACAAATTGCTAAAGGGTCTTATTAATAAATAACCTGGAGCCAGATATCAGGGTAAAAACTGGGAGATCAGAAAAGCAGAAAGAAGCCAGCCAGTTCTTACCACCTGGAAATCCTCAGCCAAAAGAGAGCTACTTTCTGTATACCCATGCCTATATGTCTTTCTGTTCTGCATTTCACTTCCTCTCTCCACCCAGCTATATCACTTCCTATCTGTCTGCACAGACCTCCAGACCTCTACGGTTGGTGCTGGGATTAAAGGCATGTGTCACCATGCCTGGCTCTGTTCCCCAGTACGGCCTGAACTCACAAAGATCCAGATCCCGAATGCTAGGATTAAAAGCGTATGCTACATTACCTGACTTCTATGTTTACTATAGTGGCTGGCTTTTTCCTCTGATCCTCAGATAAGCTTTATTAGGGTGCACTTTAGTTTGGGGGACACACCATATCACCATAGTGGTGGGCACAGCAGCCACATTGCTTTGGTGTGGCTGTGTTCTTTTGCATGGCAGAAGGGAACCAGGGGCTGCTAAGCTGGCTGAGAGCTGCCCATGGAAGAAGTTACAGGTCAATGTCAAGATTTACTACAAAGAAAGCAGGAAACAAATAAAACAAAGGGGAGGTGAAACATAGCAGATCGGTGTGACATGTAAAAGTAGAGCTGACGTCACATTCAAGGACCTAATAATTTTAATAGAACTCCAAATTATGATACGGAGAAGGTCTTCAGGATGAAATTGGTGGGAACATCTCCTAAGGCGGGTAGGGGTGGGGTTGAAACAAGATGGTGTCAGAAACACAATGACTCTTGTTAGGACGTGAAGGGAGGGCATTGTAACTGAGTCCCCAGAACGGAGGGTGTGTGAGCAAGCGCTTTGTGATGACATAAATATATCGGTTTTAGTCCTAGAACCTTTTACACAGTATTCTGCCTCACCTACAGCTCTGTCTGGCAAGATGAGGATTTTTGCATTAATGAAATGGACAAATTAGCTTGGAAAATGTCATTCCACACAGGAGAAAAATCTAACCAGAGAGTTAAGGAACAAAGGAAAATATGTGTTTGTTTTGTTTTCAGGGTTTGGAGTCCTGGGAGAGTGTGTTATTGTCTTAGGTACTTTTCTATTGCTCTATTGCTGTGGAAAAAAAAAAAAACCACCATGGCCAAAGCAATTTGTACAAGAAAGTGTGTAATTGGGCTTACCGTTTCAGAGGGTTAGAGTCCGTGACAGCAGAGCAAAGTCATGGTGGCCAGAACAGCTGAGAGCTTGCATCAGAATTCCCAGCACGGGAGATAGAGAGAGCACACTGAGGCTGGCTCAAGTCTTTTAAAACCTGAAAGCCCACCCCAGTGACACACCTTCTCCAACCAGCTCACACCTCCTGATCCTTCCCAAACAGTTTCATTAGCCAGGGGACCATGTATTTAAGCATATGAGCCTATGGAGGCCATTTTCATTCAAACTACCACAGGGAGTTTGAACGAGATGTGTCTCCCCTGCCTCACCCCATAGTCTAGGGCATTGGAACAGGGGTCCTCAGTTGGTGGTGCTGGTTGGGAGGCTTGGGGGTATGCATGTGCTAGAGCAAGTATGTCATGGAAGGGGAGGGAGGTGCTTTAGAAGCCTAGGCCCTCATCCTATTACCAGCTTGTTCTCTCTGCTTCTTGCTTGCAATGCTCAGCATCCAGTTCCCTCCACCATGCCTGCTGTTTGCTGACACACTTCCTGCCATAACAAACTAAGCACAAATAAATCGTTTCTTCTATAAGTCGCCTCGGTGGTGGTGTTTTACTAGAACAATAGAAAAGTAATGCAGAGGACTGGGTTGTAGAGTTGGGTCACTATTTGGTGGCACCAACCAGGAAAGAGAGGAAGGGGACCTGAAGCAAGGCTGGAGCACTGCTCTCAAAGGCCTGTGTCCGAAGGCTTCTAACACTTCTCGATCTCTGAGAACCAACATGAGTCTATGGGGACATTTCACAGCTGAACTGTGTAAACACCAGAGCTTGTGAGTCATTCTTCGCCTGAGAGATTGGCAACTTAGGAAATGCGGTACAAGCCAGAGTTGGAAAAAAGTAAAGTTTTTAAATAGAGGAAACAATTAACTCTACATACAAATACCTGGAGGAGGACAGCTTTGTGTGACCCTTGAGACACTGAAAAGGTTATCACACACAGAAGTTCAGCGTCAGTCAGCCGCTGGAGCAGCAGGGTCTCTGAGGGTGAATGTGCTCATCTGCCATGCTGGTGAATGTGCACTGTCTGGGGACCACTGTCCACGCGCCCTTTGTTCTGTTTCCCCTGTTCAGGGACCAAGTCCCCTCATTACCTTCCAGACACTTTCCTCTGAGGGCTCCTAGCACAGTTTAGTTCTTATTGTTCTACTGTTGAGTTTTCCTCTGAAGATAAGACTTCGAGGGCTTAGGTAACCAGAGAAGAACATTTAAGCCCTAGAAGTAATTTTGAGAGGACATCTGTGTGTCCGTGTACACAAGCGTTTGAGAGTGCCCACTGGGGCAGGAGCTTGGATGTTGAAAGCCCCCCCCAAAAAAAAAAGATATTACTGTTTCCAAATTCCCAGAACCTCACGAATCTTGTCTTATTTGAGAAAAAGCATCATTGTATATGGGATAAATTAAGCATCTTACAGTAAGATTGTCCTGAGTCAATCAGGTGTCCCTAAATTCAGAGAGATGTCATTATGAAAGAGAAACAGAGAGAACTTTCAGACCAACAGACAGAAGAAGACACAGGAAGAGAAAAAGTCAGCCAACAGTAGAAATGAGAGTGGTGCAGCCACGAGCCCAGAGACCAGAAGCCAGGAGAGGAAGTGAACGGGATACTTCCTCTACAGGAGAGGAAGTGAATGTGATACTTCCTCTACAGGAGAGGAAGTGAATGGGATGCTTCCTCTACAGGAGAGGAAGTGAACGGGATGCTTCCTCTACAGGAGAGGAAGTGAATAGGATGCCTCCTCTACAGGAGAGGAAGTGAACGGAATACTTCCTCTACAAGACAGGAAATGAATGTAATACTTTCTCTACAAGACAGGAAATGAATGTAATACTTTCTCAACAGGAGAAGAGATGAATGGAATATTTCCCTTGTGCTTCTAGAAGGAACAACCTTTGGTACCTTGATTTCAGACTTTGAACCTCCAGACTGTGGCAGAATAAATTTGTATTGTCTTAAGCCACTCAATCCGTGAGTCTCTCTTTTTTTCCCTTACAAGGCTGAAGGAGCCTTCCGTGCAGGAAAGGGAAGGGCTAACAGTGGAGATGCCAGGGCCACATCCTGAGATATCCTAGGAGTATGGGGCCTTTGAGAGACACAAGTGCATCCTTTTTTACTAATTTGAACTGAGTAACTGTCTTTCCTTACACCTGAGAAGACTTATGTCTCAAAGCCACGCAGGCCCCAGGGTCATAAACATCAGCTAACGTTTTCTGTAAAAAGAGCCTGGAAGTCAATATTCATTTGAGTGAAGGTTTCCATCATTTTTTCTTTTAAAAACTAATTTTTAAAAAGGAAAATAAATAAATAGAACATTTATTCTAGCTAATGCTATGGTTTCCTATGACTTCATCCCAATTCTGGCTGCTGTGTTTTTCAGTTACCCCATCTTTTCAGCTCAACATCAGCGATTAAATCCGGCTTCCTAACAGCATCCCTGGCCAATTTCCAGCCTTCGGGGAAATGGTGCACAAAATAATAGCTTTGTTGACATGAAAAAGGAGAGAGAGGAGCAGAATGTACCAAACATGAAGTTAACAAGGTGAGGCTCCATGTCCTGCCGGAAACAATGGCCAATTTACATTCCTGGTTCCTAGAGGCAGGATCTGCCCAGCCAGTTAGCAAAGCTATGAGAGAGATCTGAGATGCACAGAACACTCAGCAGTTCATAAAGTGCATCCTCGTTATCCTGGTTTCTTTCTGTGGCTGTGATGAAACACTGATGTGATGAAACACAGCCAAGCTGGGGGAGAAGGGGTTTGTCTGACTTACAGGTCACACCCGTCATCAAGAGATGCCAAGGCGAGAACTCAAGGCGGGAACTTAAGCGGGAACACTGCTCTCTGACTTGCTCCTCCATGGCTTTCTCAGCCGGCTTTCCTGCACCACCCAGGACCACCTGCCCAAGAGGTGGCACCACCCACAGTGGGCTGGGCCCTCCCACATCAATCATTAATCAAGAACATGCCCCCGAGACTTGTGCACAGGCCAATCTGATGGAGGTGATTCCTCAGCTGAGGTCCCCTCTTCCCAGGTGACGGTAGTTTGTGTCAAGTTGACAAAAACCTAACCCCCCCACCCATCTACTTCCTCATTCAATGACTTCTTCCTCAGGCCCCTTAATATAGACTAGGGCAGAACAATAGCTGACTTATTGCAGGCAAGTAAACAGGCTCTGCAGAGTAGAGAGATTTTCTATAGCTAAGGACTCTTAAAAAGCAGGACCCACTCCCTTACAAAGCAGCGTGAGGCTGGGCCTTGCTTCCTTCCTCGAAGGTGAGAAGTGGGGTTACGCATCCACCAGGCTACCTCTCAAGTCTCTAAACAGAGGCCTGATGGAGTTATCTTTTGGTCTTATGGTTTGACTATGAAATGCCCCCATGGGCTTCTGGGTAAAAGCCTCGGCTCCCAGGTGGTGGTGCCATGTTGGGAGGTTCTAGAAACTTTAGGAGGTAGGCCTAGCTGGAAGAGGGAGGAGTTCACCTGAGTGTACCTCGTCCCTGACCCCTTCCTCCTCTCTGCCTCCTGTCCACAATGAGAAGAAAGTCCTCTGGCGAACACCTTCATCATGGTGTTCTCCTCAAGTGCATGGGGCCAGTGAGCATGGCCTGCTCCCTGTGGAACCATGAAGCCAAACAAACCCTCCCAGGCACTTCCTTCCTCACAGTTCTTACTCCTGATGAGGAGAGTCACTAACACAGAGGAAGAGAGGAAGAAACCTACCATGGAATTCCAGAGCTAAGAAAGCCCTCTACCCCAACCAGCCCGTCACCCCAGCTCCCAGCTCACCTAAAACTGGAATAAGAGTCACAGCTACAGATGGACAAGAAAGAGGGAGGGAAGAAGAGAGAGGTGGATAACTGTGGGAGGAAATGAGAGGACACTTGTCAGTGATTTACCTTAGCTGTGAAGGGACCTCACCCCCTCCTTTCCAGCTCCATGGCACACTTATTTCCCACCGGCTTCCCATATCCTCACCCATTTCCTCTCTGTTCAGCCTCCAGATTAAAACTTTCCTAAAAGCAGATGTGGATGTGATGAGGAGGAGATACGCCCATAAGACACTGAGCATCTAGAGGTCAGTATGCCTGGGGTGGAGACCAGGAGAGAGGGGTAACAATGGGACAAGACTCTTCACTGTAGGACCTGCACCTATGGCCATTGTGCTTCATGCTGAGCCCAAAATTAACTGAATGTGGAATTTCTCTCATGTTTTAAGTGAGGAAATCAGAGGAGATGTAAAATGCAAAGATATATTGCTCAAGGTCAAATACCAGATTCTGAGCAATTGCAATGTTCAAGCTTGGTCATTTACACCATGCTATACATGTGTGTGTGCTCACATGCATGTGTACACACACACACACACACACACACACACACACACACACACACACACACACCCCTCAGCCCAGATGCTGCAGGAAGCAACTGACAAACGATTTGGTTTGAATAAGAAAGGTCCCCCCAGAAGCTCATGTGTTTGAACACTTGGTCCCCAGTTCCTGGTGCTGTTTTGGGAGGTTATGGGACCTTAAGGAAGTGCAGCCTCGATGGAGGAAGTACATCACTGGGGGCGGGCATTGAGGGTTTGTAGCTTTGCCCACTTCCTGTTTGCTCTCTCTGCTTCCTGTGTGCAGCCGATATGTGATCTCTCAGCTTCCTGCTCCAGCTGCCTGCTGCCATGCCTCCACAGCCATTATGGTCATCTAAACCCTCCAAAGCCGTAAGCCAACATATACACTTTTTTCCTTAAGTGGTTTTTGGTCATGGTGTTTTACCACAGCAACAACAACAAAAAGTAAAAGGATAGAGGAGAGTAACAAACACAAGAGAGTTCCCTCGTATGAAAGGCAGGTCTTTGGATTTGCCATCCCCAACTAGAAATTCTGGAATGGAGTTGTATCCACTCCTATCTCCAGAACTCCAGAATCCCCAAATGAACAATGTGTAAGAAACAAACTCCCATTGGTCATTTCTAGTCAAACTCAATTCACAGGAAAAGGCAGACTAGATTAAATGATACCCTGGAAACAGAGTGAAGGATTTCCATGAAGCAGCTGGTGTGTGTTCAAACAGCACTAGAGCTGTTGGATGCATCCTATCAGACGTAATCACATTTTTAGGTTCATGTTTTCATACCAGGGGATGGGTTTCATATGGCATCTTCATACACACGTTGTTATATGTCATCCTCACTGTTCCGCTCCCCTCTTCCAGCCACTTTCTCCCCCACTCCCCTGCCCCACACATCTGCCTCTTAGTCCATGCATCCCTTCACCCTCTCCCTTGTAACTGGCTTTTCAGTTCACCCATGTTTGATCCTTTTCTCCAAAGCCTGGCATTTCTTCAGTGCAGCCACAAATCTTTTCTGGGTCCTGTCACTGAGGAGACATCAACCCCAGGATGCTGCAGAGACTGACCAAGGAGAGATACCATTCACTTCAAGGCCGGCTTGAAAATGGACGTGGAATAGGGCATGGGGGGGGGGCAGATGGTTCCTTCAGATTCTCGGAGAATGTTGCAATTAATGAAGGTTTGGTACCATCTATAACAATGTCCCAAGTTCAAGCACAAGGCTGCCTGAACAGGAGTGGAACAGGAGGGGTGCAGAGGCTCCTTTAGAATGAAGAACTGTGAGGGAGGGGTTGGCCTCATCCCCCTCATGAATTCAGCCAGGGATGTTGGGAGTGAGAGCAAAGGGGCTCAACATCTCGCTGGCCACCTGCCCACAGCTAGAAGCCCATGACTACGGTATAGGGGCTTTATTGTAGTCTGCACTGGGAGAGATGCCCATCATACAGAAATAGAAAGTTACACTGAGCATCAGGGGCTCATGACCACATCCACCAACCCTGTCTTCCTCCTAGCCTGCCCCTCCAACCTTCTTCTTAAAGAAACAGGTTCTACCATGGTCTTCCTTCTCCTTTCTCTCCTCTAGAAGTAACTACTGTTCTGAATGGCTTATGGTCATTCGTTGCATGTTTTCCAATGTTATTACATGTAGGCTTATGTTGCAAACTCCATGCATGCTTGTTACCTCCGCTCTGAAGGAGGCAGAGACAAAAGCGCCACTGGGACCTGATGGCTTCCAGTCTAGCCAAGAAAATGTGAAGGAGAGACGCTGCCTCAAAAAATAGAGAGTGCTAGAGGGGGAATCCCCTTCTCTTCCCTCATGCAAGTGTTTGAGCACATGTCACACACACACACACACACACACACACACACACACACACACACGTGCGTATACTCACATAGACAAATGCCCACATAAATATATAAAGCAATAAATGGCTAAATTTTTTTAAAGTCTGAACACAATGCCTGAAAGACTAGAATGAGGCCTGAGGAGGAATCACACAGAGCTGGAATTTGACAAAGCCCAACAGATAGTAAAATTCTACCCTCTCTTTTTGCAGCTGGAGCAACTGAGGCACATTAAGAAAGTGGATCAAGGTCTTACAGCAAAGGACAATACAGTCAACACAAATCTGGGATGGATCTCTACCCCTGCTCTCAATAAAGCAAATGTCTACATAAAAAAGCAACAATAGAACTCACAAGAAGTAGAAAGCTGGTTTGCCTGTAGCTCCCTAGGTGTGGCAAGCCCTGAGAGCCACAGAGTCCAAGACACAGAGAGCAAGCCCACAGCCACGGAGTCCAAGACACCAAGCCTCCTTGGGTCCTGCTGTGTGAGAAGCTGTGCGGACTGGCAGGCTTTCTTGTGGCTCTAAATGACCTCACAGTCACGCTAAATTACTTGCATCCAGCCCTGGAAATCAGAAGGAAGAAGATACCTGTATGTGCATCCCTCCTTTCCCTGTCCAGAGTGCACACCATGGGTCCCTAATTTCTGGGCCACAAAGCTCCTTTTCATAAAACGTCATGTTTTTCCCCTAAATGATAAAGTTTGATTTTGATTGTTAACTTTCCACTTCAAAGCCCTGGCTGGGTACTTCTTTTGAGCAGTGTGGGTGAGACGTGGGGCATAAAGAGCAGGAACACACTGGGAGAGAACACGGGGGGGGGGGAATTCATTAGGGATCCGTAAAAAATACCGTAAAGAAATAATAAAATATACATTTCTTTTCAGTTCTTTAACAAAAGAACTTCTGGGAAGGTAGGGTCATGGGGTAGAAAATGAGTTTTAACTATCAAATGTCAAAATCTTCAGTGCTTCCCAGATGTGGTAATGGCTTTTTCTACACAGCTCTCTTGTTGCTCTCTGTGGGGCCAGAACAGGTTAAACTGAACGAATTTTGGGATTCCCTCCGTCTCTGTCTCTCTGTCGCTGTCTCTCTTTGTCTCTGTCTCTCTGTCGCTGTCTCTCTTTGTCTCTCTCTCCCTGTCTCTGTCTCTCTGTCACTCTCTGTCTCTCTGTCTTGCTGTGGGATGTTCTGTATGGCAAATATGTTAATAAATAAAACACTTGATTGGCCAGTGGCCAGGCAGGAAGTATAGGCGGGACAAGGAGGGAGGAGAATTCTGGGAAGTGGAAGGCTGAGTGAGGGAGACACTGCCAGCTGCCACCATGACAAGCAGCATGTGAAGATGCCAGTAAGCCACGAGCCACGTGGCAAGGTACAGATTTATAGAAATGGATTAATTTGAGATGTAAGAACTAGATAGCAAGAAGCCTGCCACGGCCATACAGTTTGTAACCAATATAAGTCTCTGTGTTTACTTGGTTGGGTCTGAGCGGCTGTGGGACTGGCAAGTGAGAGAGATTTGTCCTGACTCTGGGCAAGGCAGGAAAACTCTAGCTACACAGTCTCTCTCTTTGTCTCTCTCCCTGTCTCTGTCTGTCTCTCTGTCTCCCTCCCCCCCCACCCCCAGTCTGAGTGTGAGAGAGAAAACTCCTTTGGAGGGGGGAAGGAAGGTGACGGGCAAAGCATTCCTCAGACGTAGTTTCCCAGACACCCCTCACCTTCTCAGAAGCAATGTTTTCCCCTGGCCTGGAACTTGTGGTGTAACTAAGGCTGGGAGCCCCGGAGAACCTCACGTCTCCAACTCTTCAGCGCTGGGAGCCCTGGCACACACCACCAATGCTCAGCAGTTTTTCATGGATTCTAGGGAACAAACAAGTCCTCATGCTTGCCAGAAAAATTCTCTATCAACCCAGACCTCAAAAAACAAGTAATTAAGGAACAGAACCCTGAATCCTAGGGCGGGACTGCTCAAGCGATCATTTCATACAAATATAACACTGACAAGGGGGGATGCCAATGCTCTTTGCTTTTGGTCTCTTTGTGTGGGGGATTGTCATTAGCGGAATAGTATTCACCCGGGAAGAGGTAAACAAGTGTTCAAAGCACGTGATCAGAGATAGCACTCAGGTGCCCACACCTGTGCTGTCCAGTGTTTAAATCATGGGAAGCTAGAGAAACTAAAGGGAAATCAAGCAACGGAAGACAGGAGAGTAAGAACAGCAAGAACCATGAATTTTGGCCTGAGCAACGTTGTTTCCATTTGTTTCGTGTCCCCCAAACATTCGTGGTGAACGAGCGCCCTCCTCTGGTCACATGGAGGAAGTTCAGGAACTTCACTTAACCAAACTCAAATTCAAACTCCGTGATGGATGAATTGCTGCTTTCGAAAAGAGCTGTATTCAACATTAATCTGGCATCGTGCCTCAAAATAAACACCACAAACTAGCAAAATCCACTCAGAGGACGAGGGCTTCCAGCAAAATAAGAAATGAGAATTGGATAGGATCTTGCTCGCATCCAACCTGCTTTCACGGTATTTTTCTCCCCTTGTTAAAGGAAGTCAAGTTAGCTCAAAATTAGCCTCTCTAGGCGGAACAACTTTCTCGAACAGCAATCAAAAGTCAAATGCACACCCAGTCTTCCAAAGCGACAGTTAGAGGCAAGGTGCTCAGTGGCCAGCTCCTGCTCCACCCAGGCCGGATAGCTTGATGCCAATGCGGGATTTATGTATTTGGGGAATTCCACCCGTCTGAGCTGCGTCCACCTCTTCATTGTGTACAGCGTAGAGACGAACATTAGGGAGCAGATGCGTCTTAATGTCCTGCTTAGGGTTTCTCTGGGTAAACGTCCAGAAGGGGGATTAACAGTTCAGGTGGAAATTCCACGAACATTTTCAAGTTTTTCATTGAGTGTGCTAATTGCAGGTGGTACCATGTTACATAAGGATATTTTCATGCAAGTATGAATTCCACATTGAGCACACTCTGCCCACGCTCTCCTACCCTCCTCTTTCTCTCCCTCTCATTATCTGTGTTCCTCTAGACAGTTTTGCTCTTACTTTCTTACATACATACATACACGCTTTTCTGTACCTACATAACATCTAGGAATCACAAGTGAGGGAAAACATGCCATCTTTGTCTTTCTGGGACTGGCTTCCAGGTTGTTTTTATTTGTTTTTTTGTTTTTTGTTTTCTTTTCTTTTTTTTTTTTTTAACGTGAAATTTCCAGTTTCATCCACTTTCTGGCAGATGCTATGATTTCAATCTTCTCTATGGCTGAAAGTTTTCCAGTGTGTAGATAAACCCCCTTTTTCTTGAAGGATCTTGGGACTGTTTTTAACAGCAGCTACATCATTTTACATTCCCACCAAGAGTGCACGGGTGTGGCCATTTCTCCACACCCTCACCAACAGCTCTTATTTTCTGCTTTGGTGCTCACCATACTAATGATCATGAGGCAATATTTCCCTGGGATTTTAATTTGTATTTCCTAATGATTAGTGACACAGAGCCTCTTTCAGTGTGTTTTGAGGCGACTTGAATATCTTCTCTGAAAACTGTACATTAAAGCCTCTCCCCAATTTTCCCACTGGGTGTTTGTGGATGGTGAAAATAAAGGAGGATAGATAGATAGATAGATAGATAGATAGATAGATAGATAGATGGTAGATATATATATATACTATTATATATGAGATAATAACATAATTTTATAATTTCCCTGTTGTTTGAATATTAGATGGTCTTGTGATTAAAAAAAAAAAACAGTACCAGACATTGGAGTAAAAGATCAGAGAAGCAGAGCAAGCCACAGCCACCACCTATTACCTCACCAGATCCACGAATCTTCTGACTAAAATCTTCTGAGTCTTCACCCAAAAGGGTCTCGGCTGAACTGCTTTATTTCCTGCTTCCTCACGCCTTATGTACCTTTCTCTGCCCTGCCATCGCTTCCTGGGATTAAAGCTGTGTGTGCTCCCCAGTACTGGGATTAAAGGCATGTGCCACCATTGCCTGGCTCTGTCTCTAGTGTGGCCTTGAACTCACAGAGATCCAGATGGACCTCTGCCTCCTAAGTGATAGGATTAAAGGTGTGTGCCATCACTATCTGGCCTCTATGTCTAATCTAGTGGCTGGCTCTGTCCTCTGATCCCCGGGCAAGCTTTATTGGGGAACACAATATATCATCACATTTCCCTGTTCCCTTTCTCCCTCCAAATCCCCCTATGTACCCCTCCTTGCTCTCTTTCAAATTCGTGGCCTCTTTTTTTCATTAATTGTTGTTATGTGTGTGTGTGTGTGTTTTCCTAAATATATAAACACAACCTTTTCCTTTGTATGATGCTATTAGTGTATATGTTTTCAAGGCTGACCATTTGGTATCGGATGCTCAATTGATGTGCTCTTCCTTGGGGAAGACTATTTCCCCCATTTTCAGTGTGTTCTTCTACCTATAGATAAACTAGGAATAGCATGGGCTTTTGAAACATCAAAGCCCACCTCCAAGTGACACACCTTCTCCAACAGGGCCACACCTCCTAATCCTTCCCAAACAGTTCCATCAATGGGGACCAAGTGCTCAAATAGATAAGCCTACAGGGAGGGGCTGCTCTCATTCAAACCATCACCTGCCCTGTGTTTCCTTTGATTTGCACTTTTCAAATCTGATGTCATCACATTTGTCTATTTGGGGGTTTGATGTCTATGGTTTATACTTCATCCAAAAGACTCAACTGAAGACTTATTCATATTTTCTCTAAGTCCTTCACAGGACTTACATTTAAGTTATTGTCACACTTTGAGTTAGTTTTGTATATGACGGCAGAAAGGCATCTAACTCCATTTATTTACAGGAGCAGCCCCGTTGTCCCAGGGCCATCTGCTGGAACACTATTCTTCCTCCCCTGGACAGACTTAGCGATCTCATCTAGAATCAGCTAAGCACAGACGTGCAGGTTTCTTTCTAGAGTCATTTGTTTCTATTCCACTGGGCTGAATGACAACCTGTGTGCCCACGTCACACTATTCTGGCTGCTGTGGCTTTGTAGTTCTTGCTTTTCAGCATTGTGTTGGCTGTCTGTCTGGAAGCCCCTGTGACTCTATGTGGCTTCTGTATCCTGGCATTTCTAAAGTAGGCGACTTTACCTAAAACACCTGTATTTCCAGCACTCTCAGAATGGGACACACACACACACACACACACACACACGCACGCACGCACGCACGCACGTACGCACGCACGCACGCAGGACTCCAATTTGACCCATCCTCCTGCAGGGAAGAGCTATTTCCGGCTGCCTGAGCTATCTTTGCAGTACCAGCCACAGCATCTCACATACGAGGCTTTGGCTCCCCCACAGCGCTGGTTTCCATGCTGTTCATCAGCATTCGCACTCCTGAGCTCCACGCCGCTCACACCAGCTTGTCAGTTCTCTGTGGGCCTTGGTGTGTTACACACCAGAGCAACTGCATTTCTAAATCAGTTTCAAAACCTGATTTAGAATGAAACAGCGCTTTGTGTGAACTCTGGGTCACCTTGGGTCAGAACTGGAAGTGGAACTCCTGAGCATCATCTAAACTCTCCCCCCACCTAATGCTCCACTGTTCTGTGCACTTGGACCAAATCTTCCTAAAGGATCCCTCTGTGCAGGCCAGTGTGAGCCCAACCCTGGTGGACAGCCATTCCCTCTTCAGAACCCGTCATCCCATCCCTTACGTCACTGATACTCCCAGATGCAGCTAATGGTCAAACCCGGGGCTTAGGTCTGTGTCCTCCATGCTTGGAGTGAGAGAGAGGACAGAAATGAAGATAAGCGGATGATACCTTGAGAAGGCAGGAGACGCTTCCGCTGAGAGACACTGATTGAAGCAAGGAAGGCATTCCTCATGTGGGCAACCACAGCCAACGGATTTTATGAGGCAAGAGGAAGTTGGGGAAGGAAGAGGAAAGACTCCGGGAAGGACTGGCTGGAGATGACACAGAACCCTAAGTGGTGTGGTCGTAACCTACAGAAGGTGAGGCTATCACTGAGATAGGAAGTTCCATTTGGGAAATACTGACTTTGAAGGGTTTTAAAGGAAGTTTCCAGACCTTCAAGCCCCAGGAGTCACAGAAGTGACCTTAGGCGTCACTTCTCAATTGTCCTAATTTTGTAGGTGCCGACTGATTCTCATTCTGGAAGTCTTTGCTCCAGCCGTCAGTCTCCAGAGACTTGAGTTACCTTTTCCTATTCCTCAAGAGTTTTTATTTTTATTTGACGTGCATGGGTCTTTACCTGCATTTGTCTGTGTATCACATGCATGCAGTGCTTGCAGAATCCAGAAGAGGATGTCCCATCCCACCCCACCACCCCCTGGAACTGGAGTTACAGACAGTTTTTAGCCACCATGTGGGTGCTGGGAATCGAACCAGAGTCCTCTGAAAGAGCGGTAAGTGCTCTTAACCGCTGAACCATCTTTCCAGCATCTGCCCTAAAGCTGAACCCTAGACAAGCCCTACTGGGTAGGTATGTGAGCCTGGGCAAACTCCTCTGTAAAGTGAGAGGGTGAGAGGAAATTGCATCCGGGATCCTTCCAGGTTCTAAATACGATGCAGCACTTCCTGGATCCGTCGCGAGGGGGCACCAGAGAGGTGTCCTCACACATAACTTGGAGGAATCCGCCCCAAGGCAGCATGACTACCAAAGGGTTTTGCTGGACCAAGGTGAAAGTGAGGCAGAAGCAATCCTCTCATGTCCTCCTGAGTCAGGAAAATCCGTGGTCTTCTAAAGCCTTGTTTTAGCAGCAGCAGCAGCAGCAGCCGCCAACACTGGGGATCCCGATAACTTGCTTCCTGCATTAAGGCAAACACCACTGCCGTGCAATGCCTGTGTTTTAATTAAACGTATAGATTGGCGAGGGAAATTGGATCCAACCGGCACATGACAGTCACCTGCATGCCTTTAAACACTGCGACATTCCCATCCCAAGCCAGGACAGAGGCTCCAGAACCGCCTAGGGCAGATCCCTGACGAGGTCCGATGCTTCCTGCTCCCCTGGCCCTGGACCCTCGCAACGTATTTGCTAAAGTAGCTTCCATTGGAGGAATGCTCCCTAGCAGAGAAACTCAGGACGATCCTACAGATCTCCACCAGGGGGCAAGCAGGGTACACGGGATACCTACACAGTTGCTTCCAGCACAGCCAACTCCATTTTCCTTCCTACACAGATAAACCCATAAAAGAAACACTGACTGAGCCTTTAGAGACTAGAGATTCTCTTTGTTGTTTGAAAGAAGTGGAGTTCGCCTCGTGATCTTGGTAGGTCCTGTTACAGCCAATGGAAGGATGCTCTAGTTTAGAAAGGCACGCTTTTGCTGCGCGGTCCCTCTGGGGCGTCTTCCCAGTCACTGTCGCTGCCTGCCAAAGGCACCATTGGTGGTGCAAGTCACTGTTTTTTATGAACCTTCTTTTCTGTCCTCTCACTTGAAGGATACTGGGCCCGTGCATCGACTGGATTTGTGAAGATGGAATGAAATGTGCGAGGAAGGTGTTTTGAAACATGGGGTGTGGATGCCCCTAATTGAGAGATGAGTGGGGCTCAGGTTGCATTGATTTGTGTACAACAGCCAAGCATGTAAATCTTTCCAGCGTCGAAATGGTCAAATGTAAGTCGAAACTCACTTCTTCAGGAAGTGTCTGAGGGCCTAATTCTGAAGAACACGCAAGGAAATCCTTCATAAACACCAGAAAGTATGTCATAAAAAGACATATGGTTGTGGGGTAAACTGAATCCACTGCAGGAGGATGCCTTCTTTGAGTACATATTGAGGGATGCTAAAGAGATAACTAAGTAGGATTCCCTCTTTTAATTTATTACCAATTTATATTTAAAACAATTAATGCATTGTCAATTATAAATTTAGAGATTAAACATAAAAAATGCTAGGTATGGTGACTCACACATATGTAATCCCGACACTTGGGAAGCTGGGGCAGGAGGATTGCCGTGAGTTCAAGGCTAGCCTGGACTACAGAATGAGAGACCTCATTCTAATAGATAAATAAGTAATAAATAGGAATTTAAGTGAAACTAACTGGGGAAATGGAGGAAATTCTGGGAATCCACACCCTTAAAATGCACACGTTGCATTTTGAATCCTCATTCGTCTTTCAAGTGCTCATTTCTTTTCAGGACAGAAAAAGGGGTCCTTTCTTCTAGTCACCTTAAGTTCTATGCTTGGAGCCTTTGGGAAATTAAACTAACAAGACAGACTGACAAGAGAAATATAGACAGATGTATAGGCTATAGGTTCCACATGGCACAGGAGCATGTGTAAGGAAACAGAGATCTCCAGAAAAGGCTCAGCCTAGATGAAGAGTGGAAAGTCTTGGGGACATGGGACGTGACAGAAGGGCACAAGCTAAGGGTGACCCTTGAGAGAAACCTGGCCATACCCATTCCTTCAGCTCCCCCTTGGCGTCTCTTCCTCTCGGGGTGATATGTTGCTTGCCAGTCAGGTGTGGTGGCTCGTGCCTACAATCACAGCACCCTAGGAGACTGAGACAGTAGCCTGGCACTAATGTGAGACCAACCTGGACTACCAGTGTGAGCTTATCTCAACAAAATATACTTGTCCCTCATCCTCTGCCCTCCTCCATCCCCTGGTCCAGGGAGAGAGATTTTCCCATGAGCATCTTATGACTTGCTTCAGAGGAGATGGGGAAAGGCAAAAAGCCCTTCCTCTGTTTCTCAGATCCCTCAGCTCAAGAGATGCAATATGCCAGGATGCCATTTGGGGGCAGCATGGCCTGAACCATCCTCTTCTTGGGAAACACTCAGAAAAGGAGGTAGGATGGTGGTCTTCGAACAGGACAGTGGGAAGTAGGTACACGGGCTGTTTCATGTACTTGTTTCTGCCACATATGGAGATCTCGAAGCAGGGGCCATCCTTATCCACATTAGCTATCCTGACTCCTCTTCTATAATAGATACTCAGTAAATGTTATGAAGATGTTAATTTCCAAATGACTTGAGCAAATCGGATCTCATAACCTTCAGCTTCATTCCAAGGCAGGAATGGATTGGACTTCTCATTAGCAGTTGACATGGATACGACCACACACCCACACATCATGGTTCTCTGTCATGTCAGTTACAAGTAACAGAGAAGCTGAGGGCATGCGCATGGAAAGCAGGGCATGGACACATGCCTACAATCCCAGCCCTTTAGCAGTGCAAGTCAGGAGGATACAGGTTCGAGGCCAGCCTAGGGTAGAGAGACCTGACCCCATCCCAAAGGGCACAGATAGAAATAAGCATGTGCATGTGTATGTGGTTGGATTTCTATGAGGAAACAAAGTTGATAACAGAATTAAAAAGGATACCATGAAATCTCCACTTTGGACACCTGCCTATGATATCTGCACAGACATGGCTCCAGCTGAGACAATCTTGGGAAATCCCTTGTAGCTCTTGCCCATGGGAAGAGCCCTTATGTGCACCTGTAGCACACTGTCAAACTCCTCAACTGCACCCAGCTTCTGGACCCAAGGGAACCCCAACTCCTTCCAGACCCAGGCTGGTAACTTTCTATCCTGGCCACAGAAGGGCCCGTGGCGATGGAGCCGCAGAAAGTGCTCCCCCGTGGTTTCTCTGCATGGCCTGAATTCACTTAACCTTGCAGAGTTCCTCTCTCTTCTCAGAAGTTTCTGCACTGGCCTTGCCCTGGCATCAGTCTCCCAAGGTCAGTCACTGAGTCTGGTTCAGCCACACACCAAGCTACACATTCTCAGCCATCAGCTCTGATTCTAAGGTCCCTCCTCCAAAGTTCATGTTGACATGTCCCCTTGCCCTCACGAATACTTTAGTGTGTTACAGAAATTCTGGAGGGAACTATCATAGCCTGTGTGATTTTCCATTCCCCTGCAAAGAGAAGACACGATGTTCACACTGTTGTATGGTTTGAGCAAGAAACGCCCACAAACACATCTGTTGGCCATTTGGTCCCCAGCTGGTGCTGCTAATGGTGGAGGTGGTAGAAACTTCTGAAAGCAAAGCCTAGCTGGAGGAAGGTCATAGGTGGGCATGACAGTGATGTGCCTGTGAAGGTCATGCCTGGGCCCTTATTCCTTCCTCTCTTTGCTTCCTACTCATCATGAGGCAAACAGTCTCATCTTTCAATCTCACCATGGTGTACTGCTCCATCAAGCACTGTGGACAAAAATCCGTGAAAGCATGAACCAAATGCTTTCTTCCTCTCAGACTGTTTCTGTCAGGATTTTGTTGGAGCAATGAGAAAAACTAATACCCACCTAGTGTGCCACATAAGGAGACAGTTGGAAGGGCATTACCCGTGATTGTCCGCCATCTTGGTCTTGGAGTTCTCCAACCTCTACAGCTATGGTAAATCACCTTCTCGGGTATTTTATTACAGCAGCATGGATGGACTGAGACATTGATGCAGTTTGGTCATTACATGGCTTCTGTACGCACTGCCTTGGTCTGCAGGGTAATGCTACTAGGAGGAACGAAGGACCTTCAGGAAGCAGGGTCGAGTACAACATCCTTAAGTCACTGAGGGCATGTCCTCTAAAGGGACTGTGAGACCCCACTCATCCTCTTTTTCTGTTTCCTGCATCTGGATATGGGGTGTTTGCACCTAAATGTTCTTCTGCCATGACTTGCCATCCTCACGAGAGGCCTAAACACATGGGACCAATTGGTCTTGTACCCTCCAGAGCCCATGAGCTAAAATATAAATCTCTTTACTTTGTATATTAATTGCCTCAAGTATTTTGTTATAGTGATGGAAAGCTAATATTGACACCATGTCTTTTCATCATCACAGAATAATCCCCAACAACAAAGACTCTGTCTTAACAATTGCAACACAAGAAACACACACAAGAGACTTTACACAGACTCTGTGCTCAGGAAATGCAGAAAATTCATTGAACAAGTGAATGAATTGTCCTAGGCAAGCAGCAAAGCTTGTTCTAATTAGTGGCTTTGTAGACTACCTGAGAGTGGGTTCTATTACTTTGCCTGGACAGACTTTAGCACCAATCATACAGTAGAGAGACAGAGTTAGTTGTTACCTTGACATCCGGACCCACTTGGACATAAATTCTTAAGATGTCTTCAGGAAGAGCCTCCCGGCCTATCACTAAGGGTACTTACAGCTTTGAACCAGCTTTTCAAGGACAGGCATGAGAGGGACCAGGAGAGTCTTGTCAACCTCAGGTACCATCAAGATGCTGGTCAGAGGAAATGGTTACTGAAGAATTAATGGCACCCTGGTGTCCAATTGACTACAGATAGAAACATGCTTTCCCTAATCCTTACACAAGCTTAGGCCCTGTGGCCTCTAGGTGAGACAGAACTGTAGGGTTGGTGTTATAGTTTGAATATAATTGGCCCCCATAAGCTCATAGGGAGTGTCACTATTTGAGATGTGGCTTGTTGGAGGAAATGTGTCACTGTAGGGGTGGGCTCTGAGGTCTCATATATGCTCAAGCCACAACCAGTGTCTCAGTTTAGTTCCTGTTGCCTGCAGATCAACAAGGTAGAACTCTCAGCTCCGGCTCCAGCACCATGTCTGCCTACATGCTACCATGTCCCACCATAATGATAATGGACTGAACCTCTGAACTGTAAGCCACCCAATTAAATATTTTTCCTTTATAAGAGTTGCCATGGTCATGGTGTCTCTTCACAGCAATAGAAGCCATAACTAAGACAGAGACTGGTACCAGGGACTGGTATATTGCTGTGATAGGCCTGACCATGCTTTTGTTTGAAGGAATATGGACCTGTGGATTAGAAAAGCAGTTAAATGCTTTAAGTGTTGCTTAATGGGCCATACTAGTAGGATCATGGGAGGCAGTGGTGCTGAGTATGACTGATGAACTATGGGGGCCTGGCCCAAGAGGTTTCAGAGGAGAAGAATATTAATATGTGGCCTAGAGATCATTCTTATGATATTTAGGTGATAAATGTAGCTGCCTTTTGCCCTTGTCTGAAGAGTCTGCCTGAGGCCAAAGTGAAAAGATTTGGATTAATTCCATTGGCAGAGGAAATCTCAAAATAGCCTCGTATAGACTCTACCATGTAATTCCTAGTGTTCATGCTTTAAACATTTATAATGAAAAGGAGCAAGCTAGGAAAGGAAAAATACAAAATGTGCAATTTGAGGAGAAAGGGAGCACCAGGAAGTGGAATGAAACTAAATCTGTATTCAAGGAGATAAACAGATTAAGAAATAGAATAAAGGGAGACGTGACCTCAGGAAAGATCCCACCCAGCTAAGTTTCCAACTTATGAAAAGGAATTAAAGAAAAGCTTAAAGCAGGGTGTGGTGATGTATGCTGTGGGATGTCTTTCTGTATGCTGTGAATATGTGTCGCTATGATCGATTAATAAAGAAGCTGCTCTGACCTATGGCAAGTCGGGTTATAGCCAGGCAGGAAATCCAAGAGAGACAGGAAGAAGAAAGGCAGAGGCACAGGAGACGCCAGCCTGCCACCCAAGGAGCGACATGCCAGCAGACTGACAATAGACTAATAGAAATGGGTTAAGATGAAAGAGCTAGCTAGCAAGAATTCTTAGCCATGGGCCACACAGTTTGTAATTAACATTAAGCCTCTGAGTGATTATTTCATAAGTGGCTGCGGGACTGCAAGTGAGAGAGATTTGTCCCAACCATGGGCCAGGTGGGACACAGGAAATCTTTCAACTTACAGGTATACATTTTTAATCCCAGCACTCAGAAGGCAGAGGCTGGCATATCTCTGACTTTGAGGCCAGCCTTGTCTACAGATCCAGTTTCAAGACAGCCAAACTTAGGCAGTGAAGGAAACCATCAAAAACAGAAAGTTGGTGAAGACATAATTGAATGAGGGGGCCATGTTCCAGTCCCAGCAAGCAGTAGAACTTGGCAGCTTTAGCCACATGGTTTTGGAGTCAAGGATAAAAGAAAGGGGTTACAGAATTTATCTCTGCAACTAAGAGAAGCTGCTGGGCCAGGCATGTGTCAGAGGTGTCCCTGAATGGAGGCCTAGAGAAGCGATTGCATGAAGCTGTGAGGCTGAAGTTCGAATTGCCTTGGAGACCCCAAGATGTTGGAGATGCCAGGGATACCTGCTGAGGACAGCTGCTAACAGGGAGTGGAACCAGCCCAAGGGAAAGAAGTGTGTTGCAGTCAACAAAGCTGAACAGAGTTGGAGAGCTGCAGCGTTTTGACATCAGACATGGATTGCAGAGTTTGGAGTTCGCCCAGCTGGTTTATGGTCTTGTTTTGGTCCAGTATTTTCTCACTATGCTCTCTTCCTTACGTTTTAGAATAGTAATGTGCTTTATAATAGTAATATGTTGGAAGTATGTGATCAGTTTTTTTATTTTTATTTTATAGGGGAGTACAGTTAAGAGAATTCATAAATCTCAGAAGAGACTTTGAACTTTTAAACATTGTTGAGACTAAGATAGACTATGGGGACTATTGAAGTTGGACTAGACGCATTGTATTATGGTATTGTTACAAGCTATGGGGGCCAGGGAGTATAATGTGTGAGTTTGAATGTAATTGGGCCCCATAAGCTCACAGGGAATGGTACTATTAGGAGATGTGGCTTTGTTGGATGGAGTAGGTGTGACCTTGTTGGGGGAAGTGTCACTATCAGGGTGAACTTTGAGGTTTCATATATGTTCAAGACACACCTAGTGTCTCAGTTTGCTTCCTGTTGCCCACAGATCAGAGATGTAGAATTCTCAGCTCCTGCTCCAGCACATCTGTCTGCACACTGCCATGTCCCACCATGATGATAATGGACTGAACCTGTGAACTGTAAGCCACCCAGTTAAATGTTTTCTAAGTGCCATGGTGTCTCTTCACAGCAATAGAAACCCCATGACAGTTGGTAAGAGTCTTCTATCTTCCAACATGCTAGTTGCCCATCAATCTTTCTTCCTTTGTCATTCTTGTCTTTGGAATTGCCAACCTCATCTGGTGACAGTGGTACATAATCAATGCCTGGGCCTTTTTAAAAGCTGAATTCTCTTCCTATTCCAGGTAATCAGGAGAGTGGGAGAATCCGGCTTTCTTAGGCTGGCTGACCCAGCCCGGCTAGTGCTCTGGAGCGACCTGGCCTGGAGTTATAGATCCATCTATAGATTCCCAGCACTGGTTACTTCCTATCACAGCATTGTTGGGTTCAAACTGTGGTCTATGTGGTCATATGCAGGTGGTCTTGCCATCCTATGGTCTCCAAGGAGAAATTCCATTTGGGTTAAACATGATTATAGAAGCAGGACTGATAAGGTCTAGAGTTGCTTCAGCAATGTACCTGTTTTCTTAAGATAGTTTGCTGGTATCTTTTTCAAGCAAAAGAGAAAGGGGTGGGTTTTGTTGAAGCAAGAGGAGTACAAAGGCATAAATCAACCTTCAAAGAGCAAGAATACAAGGACAGGTGACAATCTGAACTGTGTTGGAAGTACATTTCAAGCCCAGTCTCTTTCTCCTTATCACTTCTACCTCCAGAGGCAATTTCATTTCTGCCAATTCAAGATTTCTTAATGATACTTACCAAGGTGCAGTAGGTTTAAGAGCATTAGCATTGTAGCTTATGGAATGTGATCTGCTTCTCCTCACTCTTGGTAATGGAATACTCTTTCTATAACATCTTTATATGTGCCACCCAACTTTTGATATCTTGATTATAATGATAAAAATCAGAGTTGGTGTCTTCTGTGTTTTTCATGCATCTCCCCAAAGTTCATGTGTTGAAAACAATGGTATTTGGAGGAGGGGCCTTTGAGAAGTAACTGGGATTAGATAAGGTCCTGAGGGAGGGGTCTCCATCAAGGCATTAGTGGATTTATTAGAAGAAGAGAGTCCAATGAGATTTACACTGTCTCACCATGAGATGCCTTCCACTATGCTTTGACGTAAAAATCATCTTATCAGATGACATTGCTATTGGGCTTCTCAACTCTAGAATCATGAACTAAACTTCTAGCCTTTATAAGTTACCTAGTCTCAGATATTTTGTCACAGAAACAGAAACAGATTAACATGTTTTCTATTGTTATTTTTTGATGCTGTATCATTTGACAATTTGATTAGGTCTTCTTCTATTTGATTAAAATTAAATTTTGGGAACTACCCAACTTCTGTGAAGACTAGCTCCTTGGTCAGTGTTTTAACACACTTGGAACTTGCCTTTGCTGACAATCACTGCTCCTTCACTTGTGCCTACAAGGTAACAGAGGGCTAACGTCTTGCATTCCTGCTCCATGTTTTATCTGTCTACTTTACTTTGGGTCAGACTTGGCTCAACTCTGCATTTGGCATGATGGCCAATCAAAGAGCATCTGCCTAATATTCAATGGTTCTTAAACCAACCAATATCATCCCCCTTCAAGCTGTAGGCATACTGAATAAGAAGGCATTGTCAGTTTTACAATGGCCTATAAGTGTCCCCAAAATGTGCCTGAAAAATCTCTAAACCTGCAGTTTGGTTGGATTCTGAGTGACAGAACCTTACAGACAAATCACCCCATAATGATACTATCAGCTGTTGTGTAGCAATGCCTGCAAAGAAGTTCCTTATGACTTAGGAAGTAAACAACAAAGGAGCCCAGGAAGTCCCTGAGACTGAACAGAATCACAAGGCTTCTCCCTCCTTAAGGTCATACAAGCAGAAAGGACTGCTGGGAGGCTGTCCAAACCATCCAGCCACTGGCAAGTTGTGCACAGACTTGAGGGCTACAAGTTCTGTAAGTCATCACCCATCTAGGATAGGTTCCAGTGACAAAGCTGCCTGGGAGTCATTCATGCTCCTGTACGGAGACTCAATAAACACACTGGTTCTGCAAAGCTGGACTTGGGAGGTATCGTTGCTTTGATGTGTTGTCACTTTCCTTCCTGAGGTAGGTAGATGGCTATTTGTTCATATCTCCCCAGGAATAGTGTCACACATAACTCCTGAGCAGGAATAATCACTTCATGACCACTAGTTTGTCCCCTCAAGTGACCAGGACTTCTTTGAAATGCTTTGCAGAACCAGAAGACAGCCCACATTTTAACCAAGACTCTTGCTTACACACATCTCATAGCCACTTCCCCAATCTTCCCTGTTTAAACCCAAAGATACTAATGTTAGTACTCTGAAGATGGTCTGAGATGCTTACTCCATCTTCTCCAAATGGACATTTTGATTTAAAAAAAAAAACACCTTTACTGCTTGTGCTATTTGGTTTTATGTTAACCCAACACGAGCTAGAGTCATTCTGGAAGAGGGAACTTCAAGTGAGAAATGCCCTCACCCAACTCACCTGCAGGCAAGCCTGTGGTACATTTTCTTGATTAATGATTGATGTGGGAGGGCCCAGCTCTGTGGGCAGAGCTACTCTTGGGCTGGAGGTCCTGTGTGCTATAAGAAAACATGCTAAGCAAGCCATAGAGAGCAAGCCAGTAAGCAGCACTCCTTCACAGCCTCTGTGTTATTTCCCACCTCCAGGTGCCTGCCCTAGATGACAGACTACAAGCTATAAGCTGAAATAAATGGTCTCCTCTCCAAGTTGCTTTTGGTCATGATGTTTTATCACACTAACAGAAACTCTGACACTGCCTTCGCCATTAGTGTTGTTGGCTTTCTCTGAGGCATGTAGACAAACAGGACATGTTAGAACCTCTGGAGCTAGGACCTAAGACCATGTGCAAAATGTCATCAGTTGCTTCCTCAGTACAGCATCTCTTTGTGTGTGTTTGGTGTCTCAGGGGGCTTTGTCCCTGCATGTGACCAAGGATAGTTGAGAAGAACACCACTCTCTTCATCCAGCAGGAGGAAGATGGCGGTGAAGGGAGAGAGTCTGCCCTCAGGTCACAAACACACTCTCAGGCAGATGGACTTCATAAAAGAACGTTGGACATTGAGTACCGGGGCCTGGATTCCCCTTAAATGATCTGTGTCTGTGAACCACTGGAAAGGGATATTTTGGTTCCAGGATCATTGCTCTCTTGGGTCTGATTCACCTTTCTCCCATCGGTGGCAAAACATTTCCTGAGACTTGAAAAGGTTTGTTGAAAACCCAGAACCCTGGTTTTCTGCAAACACACATCTCTTTATGCAATGGCTTTTAATAAAAGACATCAAAGATTTGTTTCAAGTGAATAGAACTTGTTCCCAGCCCCACTCCTACCCTGACCTTTCACCCAGTCCACAAACTAAAGAATACTATTCTTGAAGCCATGACCACATCGCCATCTGCCCGACTTTGACACTGAACTGTTTACCGTCCGTTTGAGAAAGAACTGGGTCCTGGGACATCTCTGGTCCAACCAGAGTCCGAGCTTTCTTTAAATGTTATCCCTAAAATGTCTATTAGATTCCTGGTTGGTTTTTTGTTTGTTTTGTTTTGTTGTTGTTGGTTTGGTTTGGTTTTTTGTGCCCCCCCCCCCGCCATTAGCTACATGAGATCTTGGGTAAAGAATACATGAACTAAGCTTGTCTTGATTTTACCACTATCATTAAAAACTCAATCTTTATTTAAATTTGGAGGCAAAACAGGAATTGACATTATGATGTGAGACACA